>NW_028261394.1:34553287-34728287 GCF_051295495.1 Thamnophis sirtalis | reverse complement strand
GTTCCGTGTGCCTTTGGCATTTAGTCATGCCAGCCACATGACCACGGAGACATCTTCGGACAGTGTTAGCTCTTCAGCTTTGAAATGGAGATGAGCACGGCCCTCTAGAGTTGGGACCAACTAGCACATATGTGAGAGGGGAACGTTTACCTTTAATGTAGAATAAAAATAACAATTTTATTATTTATTACGTTTATGCTTCACCTAACTCCCATTTCTGCTGTGTACTAGGGGGAAAAATAGAGAAGCACAGATTTAGAGAGATGTACCTGAAAATGTTTGTTAATTCAAACAAGATGATGTTTAAACTTAAATAGAAATGTGTTGAAGTAAATATCAGGTTAGAAAAAAAAACAGAAATTAAAGAGAAAGGAGGCTCTCTAGAGATAGCAAAGGATTTGTGCTTTATAAATTTGTTATATTCAAGAGAAAATTAAATAAGTGGGAACAAGGATGGAATACAACTGAAGTGTATATTATCTTCCCTATTTTTAATTCATTATATTAACAACAACTGAATAGGATTTAGCACAGAGATCCCTGGATGGTAGATAGGGAGACAGACTGACAGATCCTTATCTTTAAACCTTATGCCATAATATTACATTTGATTAATTTTCTTTTCCTTCTATTTTGGCACAAGAAGGTATGTGATTGATTCCTTTGGGACAGAAAATCAGTAGAAAAACTGAGACCAGAAAAGTAATAAAATAAAGTGGCCTATTTAGTTTATTCCAAAATAATTTTGATATCTAAAGGTAAATATAATAACTCAAGTGCATTCCTCTTAGCTAATTGGATTTGACAGCCAGTGGTTGGAATGGTAAACATCGTTACAAAATTGACTGTGGGGAAACCATATTACAAGTAGTAAGGGGTCTGAATGGGGGGGATGGTTGTTCCTAGATTTGCAGAAAAGAAATAGTCAGCAGGAAAAAAACAAACCTCAACTTGCATTGGAAAAGACCTTGAGAGTTGGCGTGAAGAGATACAGCCTAGGAAACAGCTAACAGAGGACACAGCTCTCTGTTGGAAAGTGGTTAGAACTAGCATTTCAGAATAGATGCTCCCATTTGTTTTGGGGTTGTAAAGGAGATGGTGGGAGAATTGTACTTTTAGACTAGCAAGATTCTATTAATGTAGTCTTACAATAACATAGAGTTAGCTTATCTGATCTTGTTTCCTGCCTGATCTACCTGGTAAGACTGACTAAATAATGTAAAAATGGATAGATGAAAAACATTGGGCCATGTAAAAATATTTTCATGGTTCAATCATTCCAACAAGTTGTCTTTCCATGCTAGGAATATACAGCACAAACAGTATATCAGCATCTTGATGAACTAAAGCTTCATTCATAAACATATTAAGCTTCATTAGCATGAAGCTTCCTATAGCTTCGGTGTAGAATCCAGCTTGTTCAATCATCTATAGTTCAGTGTGCACCAATAAAGTGGGTTAATTCAGAGCCAGGCTAAACATGTTGTAGGAATGCAGTCACCGTGTCCCAGTATTCCACTTTGATTTTTCACTGAGGGTGGGACGGGTCCATGAGAATACAAATCTTGTGCAATGTAAAGTGTTAATATGTACAAAAATATTTCAAAATCTTATGGTGAACCAACCTTCCTTCCTCCCTCCCTCCCTCCCTTCCTTCCTTCCTTCCTTCCTACCTTACCTACCTCCCTCCCTCCCTACCTACACAGCTTCTGCTCTGAAGTTGATACAATATAAGCTTCATAGAAAGTCTTCCATTTAGTTTTTCAGAAACCCTGCCCTTCTGCATTTTTAGGACTTTCACAGTTCTAACTAAATCAAGCTCTCCACCACCCACAGATTTTAAATGTGAGCTAATATTTTGGCACTGAATTGCAATTTGTTACTGGCAGTTTGCCCTGCTAACAGAATTAGTCCAAAGCATTTTGATCCTTCATTAAAATGCATAGCCAATTTTAGGAATATGTAAAGAAATTACAGTTAAAGAAATATGTTAAAAATATAATGTTCAACAGACTGTGGACACTTTCTTTGGAGTTCAGTATCATTTTTGTTTATCCAGACTAAATAGTTTTAAAGTTTCTTCAAAACAAGTTGGGAGCCATCATGTTATAAAACAGAACACTTTAAAAGGAAAAGGTAAAGGTTCCCCTCACACATATATGCTAGTAATTCCCGACTCTAGGGGGCTCATTTCCATTTCAAAGCGGAAGAGCTAGTGCTCTCCAAAGACGTCTCTGTAATCATGTGGCCAGCATGACTAAATACCGAAGGCACACAGAACACTGTTACCTTCCCATCAAAGGTGGTCCTTATTTTTCTACTTGCATTTTTACCTGCTCTAGAACTGCCAGGTTGGCAGAAGCTGGGACAAGTAACGGGAACTTATCCCATTATGTGGCACTAGGGATTCAAACCGCTGAACTGCTGACCTTTCTGATCGACAGCTCAGCGTCTAGGCTACTAAGCCACCGCGTCCCTCAGAACACATTAGCACATCTTAATTTGTAAGATTTGCTCAGGATTCATATATGACCCCATGTACCTTTCAAATATCAAAATACTGACCTACTACTGTTTGGAAATATACTCTTTTCATGAGGAGGAAAACAACAATGCAAACTAGACATAACAAGAAATGCCATGGTACATAAATAAACATTTGTTAATTAGAAATATAACCAGCATTTGTCATTTTGTAAGTGATCGCCAGCACATGTTCAGTTTATCAAGTGTGCCAGGATTAAGAAGATCTCCACTTTATAATATGCTTAACAACTTAAATCTCACTATTTTTATTATTTATCTATACATACATCAAATTTAGAAACCTAAATTTCACTCACAGCTATATTTGGCTTAAATGTATTTGTCATGTAGTCTCCTTCTTAGCTCTTTTTTCCTTCTCTGTAATCCTAGAAAACATGGTTGCTTTACAAATGTTCCTACTTAGCACCTTCCATGTCTCTGTGTTTATCTGTTAACCAGGTTAAGCAACAAACTGCAACAAATAATAGAAGAATTAATTTGATCTAACACTTATACAGATTTATCCAGTTTGTTTTTGCTGAAGCAATGCATAGAAATGTTTTCACAAATCTACATTTTTTCCTGGTTTTGTAGTATGATTAAGAATTTTAGACTGTACACCTCATGACTAATTTCAGGAAACCCCCAAAACTTTAACCTTAGATTGTCTACTATTGGCCTAACCCCATTCCTAAGAGGTCTTTAAGAGGTGTACATAAGAACACCAGAGTGCCTACCGTCCCTGTCCTAATATTCCCTTGTATTCATATACAAAGCGTGATTGGAGCAGCCATCTTTCTATAAATATTGCTGGCTTTGTTGCTGTAAGCGGGTTGGTTGGCTGTGTTGTTACATCTTAATTAGTTGATGGAGTTGATGTATGCAGATTAGTCGGCTGTTTCATAACATCCTGTGTGGATGAGGTACCAGCTGTGTGCCCATTAGTCTTTTGTGTTGTAACGACCTGGGTAATAGGCTGTGTGATGACATCCTGAGCTCTAGTGTAGTCATATCCTGAGTCCTGTGCTGCAATATTCTGGGAGGTTGGCTGTGTTGTAACATCCTGAGCCTTTGCATTGTAACCTCTTGAGTTCTGTGATGTAATGTGACACACACCATGAACACATGGCCAGACCGCAAACTCGGAGCCAAACCAAAGCCCAGGATGTTACATCACAGCCATCTGCTCAGGACATTACACCACAGAATTCATGATGTTACAACGCAAAAGCTCAAAATGTTACAACGCAGCCATCCTCCCAGGATGTTGCAGCACAGGACTCAGGATATCACTACATTAGAGCTCAGGATATCATTACACAGCCCATTACCCAGGTTGTTACAACACAAAAGACTAATGGGCACACAGCTAGTACCTCAGCCATATAAGATGTTACTAAACAGCTGACTAATCTGCATACATCAACTCCATCAACTAATCAAGATGTAACAACACAGCCAACCAACTTACTTACAGCAACAAAGCCAGCACTCCACACACCCCCACCAATATTTATAGAAAGATGGCAGCTCCGATCACACTTTGCTCGTGCAAGCACGAAGCGAAAGGCACCAGCCTGAAGATGGCGAGTGGGACCTCATCGAAACGTTGCCAAGATACTCTCAATCTTATACGGGAAAAGACTCGAATACTCCAAGACCTATATACCTGTACCAGTGAAAATCTATGAAAACACACACACACACACACACACACACACATGTTATCTAATTCAAGCTTGATGAAATAAATACATACATAAATAAAAATAGAAAAAAAGAATTCTTGGAAAAGAATTGGAGGCTACAACACAGAATTTTCTGAAGGCTACAGATCCTAATGGCCCTCTCCCTCCCAGTTTGTATCATGTGTTTAAAACCAGTCAGTTGTACAAAGATTTTCTGAATCACTGAGTTTGCAAGCCTTTTAAGCAATCACTATATTGATTATGTGCAATTATTTAGAATCCTAGCAACCCTGTACATTACATTCAAGTTCATATTGGCCTTTCCTTTGAATATTGTAATGGTTAAATCATACTATATATTTATCTGTGTTCAATTTCTTAAACATATGCTTCATTAAGTGAACTTTTTTGACCATCAGCTTGCAAGAAATTTCCTGCTGAGGACACAGTTCTGGAGGACTGTGTAATTCTACCTGCAAGATTACTGTAACTCCAGATTTCTTGTATGAATATGGTTTGCTGCTTTGGAACAATATCTTCTAATATGAACATTGTGTTTAATTAGCAAGAAGAGTGAAATGTTGTCAGCTAAATAACGATTCTTGGACTCAGTATTATCCTGCCTAATGAGATAATATAAATTTCATAGCACATTTAGCTGCATTAATGCCAGGAACTGGTATTTTTATATGTTGTAATATTATAGATCATCATTACATTTTGTGTTTGCTTCTAGTACCATATATTTTTGCAATGCAATTGATTTGTAGAAGGATAATTAAAATGTCCCTATATTCTTGGATGCAGTAAAGGCATAGTTTATAGCTTTGGTACTACTATTTGCTACACAAGTTAGGAGATGGAGACTTCAGGATGTATGCAATCCTAAGACCTTACTTTACAGACAATCCTCTCTGACCATACTATCTAATTTTGGCAAGAAATGTGACATGAAGCTAGAATTTGACCCAGATTCTTTGTTCACAACATACTAAATGTGTGACATGGGAACACAAAAGAGATCATCTAATATGTAACAGAGGGATCAGTTAATTTAGCATTGCATAGGGTAAAACTTTCAATTAATCGACTAATTTCCCCTGAATTGTACAAGCACCCTACCAGAGTCCTACATATTCCTTAGGATGTCCAAAATGGAGAAGTTTTACAAAGGGCATAAAAGATTGTGTGTAATTGCTTGTGTGGAGTTGGAAAAGGAGCAGAAACTGGTAGGGGTCGATATCAACCTAATCTGAATCTGGCACCAATTGTGATAATGGTGGTGTAGATGATGATGATGATGATGACGACGACGATGATGATGATGATGATGATGACGATTTTGTTATCAGAGGTTATGTTTTTAATTGGCCTAGGAATATGCCATACATTGGTATCAATAATCTTTCAGTGTCTGAGAATGAACGTTTATTGTGGCAACCACTAAAATGATTCTACATTTAGATGTGTCAATATTTTTCCTGTTAATTATGGAAGTCCAAGGAATGACAGCTTTTTGAGTGTGTGTGTGTGTGTGTGTGTGTATTAGAAGGGAGAGGGAGTGTGTGTCTGTGTGTGTTAAATCCAGTTCAACAATTATTCTACATAATATTTTTTAAAATCTTTAACAAATAGCTGTGAAGATTCATTGTTCCTACCCTTCCCACTCCAAATACTGCTTAACAATTATGGATATGAGTCACAGAAATCAACCTTTTAGATATGCTGTCGTAAAATAAAGGTCATCTCCTGGAATACTTTAACAAAATGTGCTTTAAAAATATAAAAGAATAACACTGTAGCTTTCATTATAGTTTTATCTTTTAATGCTCAGAACTTATTATTACTTAATTTTCAGGTGACTGCTTCTTCTCCTTTTAAGTGTCTATTTTTGACTGGATTATCCCAAAAGGCTAGAATGGAAGAGAAAGATTGTGATGGAGTTTATGATGTGCTCTTAAAAAGTTAATAGCACTGCTGTAATTTTAATCAGTGGCTATCGATCATGTGCATGGAAAAATGTCCATGAGTTTTATTTAAGCTACTATTTTATAATCTTGACTGTGATCTGCAGGGTCTGAATATTTGGGCATTTGATAAAACAGAATGCAGTAGTATACTGCAGTGATTAGAATGCAATACTGTAAGACCAACTCACTGCTTACTCCAGTATTCAATCCTAACCGACTCAAGGTTTACACAGCCTTCCATCCTTCTGAGGTGGGTAAAATGAGGATCCAGATTGTTGGGGGCAAGAGGCTGACTCTGTAAACTACTTAGAGAGGGCTATAAAGCACTGTGAAGTGGTACATAAGTCTAACTGCTATTGCTATTGCTATTTGGAGCCTGAATTTATATGGTGTTTACTGTTCCTCAAGAAGAATAAGTCTCCGGTGGACAAAGAGTGTACACATGTTTTTTTTTTATGTATACAAATAAATCTATTTTGCATTTCCATGATTCTCAAGGCACATATACAAGCTAAAATCTAGACTTATCCATATTTTTCAAAGCTAACATCTTTGCAAAATTATAATTTCTTGCATGTTTCTACCACCAATTAGAAGGAAATTTTGATTTCTTCATTCAGTGAAATTTACCTATTCCTGTACTAGTTCATAAACAAATATTTGCAATAGAGTCAATATAGTTCTTATATTGAACCTAGCTTACCTTCAAATTGCTGATTAGATAATCAGTGCAGTATGATTTTATTAGATCAACGTAATAAGTACAGTAACATTTTCTCTAAAAAAAGTGTCTTGATTGGCCTATGGATCTGATTCTTTTGGTAGATCAGAAAAAAAAAATTACAAAAAACAAATTTGTCAAATCAACTCTAGTGAATTTTGTGTGATGATCTCGTAGATCTCTAATTTACAGGCAATATGGGTACTAAAACTGCAGTTATATTCATATATAGAGAAGGTCTACCAAAAGAATCAGATCCATAGGCCAATCAAGACACTTTTTTTTAGAGAAAATGTTACTGTACTTATTACGTTTTAAAGGACATGCATCAAACAAACAAGGAAGTATTTAGAAGAAAACAGCAATCAATTTTAACATTTATTGTAATTTACATAATAAATTTTCCATGGGCTTGCATTTTGGTACAAATTGTGTCTATGTGTATTTATATGTTTTATCTAGGATTAAATCATTGGGACTAGATATGAGGTTTCTTTCAACATACCACAAACAATGGATATTTCAATCAGCAGTATAATTCAAGTCTGTTTTGATTCTGGTAAATATGTTTCCAGAACAGGATTGTTAAAATATATGGAAATATAACTAATTGTTAGCAGGACAAAAATTTTCTGAAGAAGGAGTGAAAACCAACAATAAAATTACACACATTTATTTTACTGAGCAGCTTCATAAGTGCTTGAATTGATAAGTTCGTGGAAGACTAATGGTGAAAATTAAATGTGTAAAATATGTTCATTATAAGGGATATAAAATCAGAAGATAGGGAAGCCGGGAGAGAGGGAAAGCTAAAGAGAAAGAATCCAATTTTCTTGTTTCATAATTTTGTTAAATATAGTTCTGGAGGATCATTCTACCTCTTCAGAAATATCTGTATTGCAGATTCTTAACTCTTTCAAAAGCTAAGAATGAGACATAGTGAAATTAAATCTTCATCTTGAGCAGCTTCTTCTTCTTCTTCTTCTTCTTCTTCTTCTTCTTCTTCTTCTTCTTCTTCTTCTTCTTCTTCTTCTTCTTCTTTCTTCTTCTTCTAGTTCTTCTTCGTCTTCGTATTCTTCCTCCTCTTCCTCCTCTTCCTTTTCTCTTTTTTGTTTTCCTCCTCTTTTTCTTTCTTCTCTTGTTACTCTTGAAACATTCCTTTATTTTATTTTAGCACTGTATTTATTTCTCTCTGCAATTGTGGAAAACCACAATGTGTGGCATTAAAAAATATTTCTTCTTCTTCTTCTTCTTCTTCTTCTTCTTCTTCTTCTTCTTCTTCTTCTTCTTCTTCTTCTTCTTCTCTGAGACAAAACTCTCCTTCAAGAAGTGTATTTGTACACATGACTGTGCATGTATACTTTCTCAAATATCAGAACATGATGGATGGTACATCAATTGCACATAACTAAGTTAATGTTTATTTGATGGTTCATGGCTGCAGCAAGCTACATATAGATTTTTATAAATAAACTCATTTTTAAAATTAAGAATGGATTTATTAGTGTGCAGTGCTACATTGGAAGGCTTTAGATCAGTAAAACAATTGGGTTGGAGGAGAGGCATATCAGAGCTTGACAGGTTTGCATTGCAAATAATGTAATAAACTATTAGTATCATTAAAGAATAAAATAATATAATAAATCATTTCTGTCTAGCAAGAGTAATGAAATACAGCTATACTATAATTTTACAAAGCACAAAATCCAATGTAAAAACATTGATTCCAAAGATCCATCTTAATTAACTTTTGTACCAAATAAAGTATTGCACAGAAAGGAAAAGAAGTGTATGGATACACACATATCATGCATCAATATTCATCCAGTTAACAAAAAATATGCATCAAATTGTGCTATAAGAGTAGCTTTTTGAAAATGTTTTAAAAGTACAATAAATCCATTTATATAATAAAAAAACATAGTTGGGATTACTGATACCAAAAAGATTAGCACATGAATAACACACCCTTTAATATATGTTCCTCCCTAAACAGATCAAGCTACAACCACCACAGAGTTGTTAGATTTAAGAAATGATATTTGCTACTAATATTGGATGGCTTGAGCACTGAAAGAGCAGTTGATTCATAGCAAAAGATATGGGGGCGGCCAGTTAGCAGCAGGACTGAATTTAATCAATGCAGAATCAAATGTCATGCAACAAAGTTAGATATTTCAGTTCAGCAGGTGGGATTAATCTCCACCTGTTAACAGCTTTGATTTTAAATTATTACTTTAATGAAATTAGCACATTTCTTTGAAGTGTAAAGTCTGCATTTAGGTTGCCTTTTTTTAAGATACACAGGATCCTACAATACACAAATGCCAACTCTTAAAAGCTGAAGAAAAAAGTAGGGAGGGAGGAATATCTCCAGGGGATATATAGCAAAGATGAAACATCCTCAAAATTCATTAAGAAACATGAAGAGAAGAAGCTGAGATACTTCCACAGTAGCCCACTGGTAAGGTAAACATAATTTACCAGCTTTTAGAAAGATCTTATTTGTGAGTACTTAATTTGTGAGGGTCAGGAGCAAAATCAAGCTTTTCATTGCCATATGTGAAAGATACAATTATTTGAACCATGGACAAATTAATATGACTAAATAAATTGTATGAGATTACCAAAGCAAGATCTCATTAGTTTGAATGGTGTTCACACAAAAGAAATCAGCCTCCAAGCTTTAATGTTGGAAACATGCCTACATGCAGAAAGGCAGCAATAACAATACAGTCATAAACACTGAATATATGATTATTCAAAAATCAGCACAAGGTTATTTTGCTGCAAACATCATTTTTAAGATTTAAGATTTACTTTATTGTCATATATACCCATACAATGAAATCTAGATAACACCCAGAGACCAGACCCAACACATGACAATTCCCAAACACCGTCCCAAAATTCCCCACCCCTAAGCCACCAAAGCATCCACACAACAGACTGAATAATGCTGTCCAACATCTCATTGATGGTGATCCTTTAGTTCATTGTTGAGTGCAATTATAGCTCTGGGATAAAATTTGGCCTGCAGCAGAGTATCCTGCTCCACTATGGAGTGCATCCACATATGAGAAACAAGTTGACATTGCTGTCAATAAAGAAGTATGCATAGTGACAGGATGCCTTAAATCTACACGAATTGAAAAAAAAAGTATCCTCTTATTGGTATTGTTCCACCTAAGATTAGGAGAGAAAGACTAGCAGATGCCAAGAGAACCAAACAAGAGAATGATCTCCAGCATCCTCTGAATGGACATACACCTCAAAATCAACGACTTAAGATCTAGGAAGAGCTTTATGGCAAGAACAAATATTTTTTGGGAGTATGCACTAAAGGAAAATTTTGTACACTGACTTTTATCTAAAACTACCAAATCCTTGAAAATGCATGCCATGCAAAATTTAACACTAGCTTTTTAAAAGAAATAAAACTTATCCATCGATACAAAAGAAACTTAAGGGAAGTGAAAGTAGACAACCAGATACCACTTATATTGGGCAACTGATTGAATATGACTATGATAAGTGATTAATTCTTGAGAACTGACAACCCTTCTACATTGCTAAGTGTCTGTCTGTTATGTGAAATATTGGTTCAAACAGGACTTCCTGTAAAAAGCTAATTAGCTAAATTTTGTTTGCCTCTCTAGTTTATTCTATAAAAGGCTGAGCTATTTGTTTTAGAGATAATGCATTTATAAATCAGTGAGACAAAATGGCCCCATGACAGCACTACTGTTAGTTTGCTGAATAATATTGGTTGTATCCAAGCAACACTAATGTCTGACTCAGAAAACTCCACGTGAGGAATTTGATTACTTTCAAAAGAAGTATTTGTGGTAGTGCATATAGATTTCAGAGAAGAAAGGGGAAAAGTCATAAAAAAGTAGTTTGTGTCATTGTTAATCTCCATGCTGATCAAAGGCAAAGGGTAGGGGAACATAATTTTAAATGGCTGCATCAAGTATTTAAAGGATATAATATAAGATGGAAACCAGCATATACTTTAAAAAGATTATGGTAATTTTGATTTTAGAAGATGACTGTAACCAAATATTTTGTACTTCTTATCTGCTATCTATACTCAATAGGCATTTTTAAAAATAATATTTATACCCTGTTCACTATTGTGAACATCTTGTGGTGGGCTGCCGTATGTATAAAGGCCAGGCATAATAGTAGCATTTAGCAAAAATATTTAAGTGAAACCCACAATGATCCTAAAATACAGATAGTCTTTGACTTAAAACAGTTAGTGACCATTCAAAGTTACAACAGGATTGAAAAAAGTAACGTATGACCATTTTTCACACTGATGGCCATTTATAATCTCCATGGTCATGTGATCAAAATTCAGATGCTTGAGAACTGATTCATATTTATGACAGGTGAAGTGTGCTGGGATCATGAGGTCCCCTTCTGTGATCTTCTGACAAGCAAAATCAATGGGGAAGTCTCTTAACAATCATGTTTCTAACTTAACAACTTCAGTGATTTGCTTAACAACTGTTGTAAGGCAAGAAAAGTTGTAAAATGGGGCAAAACTCACTTAACAAATAACAGAAATGTTGGCCTCAATTGTGGTTAAAAGTCAAGGACTACCTGTACGATGTGCCTTCTGATGCCAGGATAACAACTGTGGGTGTTTTATTTTTATTTATTTTTTAATGTTGAACTTGCAGTTCAGAATCCATAACTTAACTAGTTCAGTTGCTAAGTGATGTCCAATTCTGGCAACCTCATGGACTATATCACACCAGGCTCTTCTCTCCTCCATTTTCTCCCAGAGTTTTCCCAAATTCATTGTCATTATGACAACAACACTATCTAACCATCTCATCCTCTGCTGATCCTTTCTCCTTTTGCCACCAATCTTTCCGAACATCAGGGTCATTTCCAGTGAGTCCTCCCTTCTCATTTTGTGGCCAAAATATTTGAGCTTCAGTTCAGTGTCTGCCAAAGAACAGTCAGAGTTGATTTACTTTAGGATTGACTGATTGTATCTCCTTGAAGCCCAAGAGACATTCAAGAGTGTTCTCCAGCATCACAATTCAAAAGCATCAATTGCTTTGGGATTCAGCCTTCCTTATGGACCATATTTCACAGCCATACATTACTACTTGGATACTGAGAATCTAACTTTTAGCCATTTATAATCTCCTTTCCCTTCATTTCTTCCACAGAATTATATTGCAAAGAGCATAGTTGGTTCTATTCTTGAACATTTCACTTGCGGTATGGAAATCTTGTTCTCCTAGAGATTTTGACCACATCTTTCTTATAAATAAAGATTTGGTTGAACAAATGCAAACTCTCTCCAGAAATCAGCCCTGAAGCCCAACTAGGACTTATTCATACTACCCAGTCGCTTTGTCACCAGAATAGGCAAGCCACTATTTCTTAAAGGTGGAAACAGTTCATGTTGGCTTCCATTAATCCCCCACTGACTTTCAAAGTGACCTCAAGGATGCAAATTTTGTGCTCTTTTCAAAGAGCACTTCCGCCTTTGAGTGTTTCTCCCCTTTGCGATAAAGCATTTCAGTTTGTTCCAGGCTAACATTTGCAGTTCATTGGCTTCTTTGTATAGGGAGGACTGCCTGGGGCCTTCATTGGAGCCAGTGCTTACTATGCACTTTAATACTTCCTAGTCCCCTCTTTAACAGCAAAGTTGAAAATAACAGAGCAGCTATGATCATCGTTTAACACAGAGAAAGTTCCTGCTTCAAAAACCCAGCAGAAATACTCTATACTCTATAGAGCACCGCACACCAGAACAACTGGATACAAGAACAATTTTCCTCCGAACGCCACTACTTTGCTAAACAAATAATTCCAACACTGTCTAACTATTTACTAAGTCTGCATTACTATTACTATTAATCTCATTGTTCCTATCAGCCATCTCCTCCCACTTATGACTGCATGATAGTAACTTGGTTGCTTGTATCCTTACAATTTATATTGATATTCTTTCCTAGTATGATTTGATTGCTTATTTGTACCATATGACTATCATTCAGTGTTGTGCCTTATGATTAGTGACAAATGTATCCTTTCTTTTATGTACACTGAGAGCATATGCACCAGACACTTTCCTTGTGTGTCCAATCACACTTGGCCAATAAAGAATTCAATTCCATTCCATTCTATTTTAAGATATGTCCACATCCACTTATATGACCATTCAGTTTGTGTATATGTGTATCCAGGTGGACAAGGGCACAATGAATCATAAAATGACCAGCAAACAGTTTCTAAACAGTGCCCCAAAACATAACACTCCACAATGCATCATCCACATTTATTGAGTTTCAATGCTTGGAAGAAAGAGTTACTTCTTTAAGTCCTTCTACAAGGGTAGGAGAATATGAGGCTGACAGAACTTGGGGAGATCTTTCACAAGGTGGGGACAATGGAGAAAGTCACATTTATGACCAGTTGCAGCCCTGTATAGTCACATGATTGTAATTTCCAGAAATTAGGGTTAGGGATGGGTTTGCTTAATAACATTACAAGTAGTACTCAACTCACAACAGTTCATTTAGTGACTTATGACCATTTTTCAAACTTACAACCACTGCAGCAGGCCCATGGTCACATCATCAAAATTCAGAGGTGTGGCAACTGGCTCACATTGATGATGGTTGCAGGAATCCGGGATCACATGATCTCCTTTTGTGACCTTCCGACAAGCAAAGTCAATGGGGAAGCCAGATTCCTTAACAACCATGTTACTAATTTAACAATGCAGCAATTCACTTAACAATAATGGCAAGGAAGGTTGCAAAACGGGGCAAAATTCACTTAACTCCCTGACTTAGCAACATAAATGTTTGGCTCGTGGTCATAATCAAGGACTACCTGTGTTTGGCTTAATTATTGCTACAATAATGGTCATAAAATGAGATCTGACTTAATGTATGACCACAACCACTTATGACTTACAGCCTCATTTGTGGCAAGGATTATGTGTATGTTGGATAAACTGGTTTAAATAAATATATCTGTCTAAAATAGATCTGTTTTTATTAGGATCCATTTTAGAACTTGTATTTCCTTCTTTGCTTTTTATCTGAATGTTTTGGCCTTCAAAACATCTGAAGAGAATCTCTGAACAGGCCTGGTGCTGCAGCAGTTATTGAGAAGCAGGGCTACTGTTTAAACAGTGACAGTATCTGGGTATGTTCCTTTACATTTAACACACATCCATGAAACCATTGTAGGGCTCTATAAATCAACTGAAAAACAGTATACCAACATTTTTTTAATGATTTTTCCTCATATTTTTTCCATCTTACTTCTCTTCCACCATCCCACATCTTTCTGGTTTTGCTAAATTAGCCCCAGTGCTCACCTGTAATTTTCAGTTTATTCTGGAAAACAACCGGTAGAATTGGTGAAGGAGAGGAAGAATTCTTATCAAACAGAATTGGCCTGCAGCAAGTGAATGAAGCAATGAAACACTGATGATTAAAGAAAATGGCAAACACATGGCACTGTTTCAGGTTTTTTTTTTTTTTTAAATCCTGTAATGGGTGTTTGTTCAGCTGCGAAAGGATAACCAGCTCTCTCCTGTGATAGTCTATTGCCTAAAGCATTATTGCTCATAAAACTCATGAGGAAATTCCACCTGTAGCTATTCTTCCGCACACGCACATCTTTGTAAATTATTTACAAGGTCTATGAAATTTAGATTTCTGTTCTCAATTGCTTTTAAATAAACTTTGGCTTTCACAGACTGGGTTATATCAGTGAAATATTCACAATGTGGTATGTGACAATAAATGAAATCAGATAGCACATGATGTTGAGTTTGGTTCAACAGCAATTTCAAAATTCTCTACCAAATTTTGTGAGGCAGAAAGATACAGTTTTTGAATGAGATTTTAGTTTTAATGGTATCAGTAAGAAGCCTGAGGAGACTGTAAAAACCAGGAACCAAGAACCATAAATTCTAATCCCACCTTAGGCACAAAACCAGCTGGGTGACCTTGGACAAAGTCACCTTCTCTCAACCTATGAAGAAAGCACCGGCAAACTATTTGGGGGGGGGGGGGAGAGAACTGCAGAGACATGTCTAGGCAGTCTTTAAAAATCAGACACAATTAAACAGATTTTTTTTTTTTAAAAAAAAGGTAGAAATGAGATTAATGAAATGAGAAAAAAACAGGTGGAGAAAACAAAGGAAAATGATAAAGAAGAAATGGCAGATTTGTCCCTTCAGATAAAATAGAAATCTCTCCCTGTGGAACATTCCTTGATTCATCTTCTTGAGTTATTGCTAGTGTTTGGAGAAATAGTCCCCTAATTCTTTTTTTCTGGAAAGGAAATGACTCTTTTCAGAGTTGGGAAAGATGATTACATAAAGAGAGAAAGGAGAGAAACTGAAAGATCAACACATATGTCAACCCTGCCTCCCCACACCACCATGTGACAAATAACAAAGAAAGGGGGGGGGGTTCTGAATAGCATCTGATCCTTAATTAAAAAATAAGTACCGTATTTTTAGCACAATAAGACACACCTGACCACACCTAGGTCTAGAGGAGGAAAACAAGAAAAAAAATCAGGCGGAGCCTGAAAGGACCACAGATAGGTGTCCTCTCATTTGCCAGCTCTGCCTATTGACTCCTGCACTGCGGGAAAGAGACAGAAGAGGTGGGGAATGAGAAAGACAGAAGAGGCGGAGTTCAGCACTGTAAAAGGATCCTGCCACCACGGCTTAGCTGTTATTCACCAAAGGACCAGCACCGGTCCACCGTTGGAGTCCCCTGAGGTAATACTTTTCACAATCTGTGATTCAATATTTGCTCCATAAGACCAGAGGTGGTATTCAGCCAGTTCTCTCTGGTTCGGGTGAACTGGTAGCAGCAACTGTGGTAGGCTCTGCCACCTGCCCTGACGTAATACATGAGCACTACACATGTGCAGACTCAGTGCATGTGAGCGAAGGTAGCATACATGTGAACACACTCACATATGCAAATTGGTAGGGAAGGTAAATGAATCACACCTCTGCATAAAACACCCAGACATTTTCACCCACTTTGGGGGTGGGGAGGTGGGAGTAGATCTTATGCTGCAAGAGAAAAGTATGGTATATAGCATGGGAGTTATGCCCTTCCCCATCTTTGTTCATTTTGTCACTAACTTTTTTCCAGTAGCCCTCTAAGTTCTAAGCAGAGTTGAAAGCTGTTTTGTTTCCATCACACCATTCACTGGGGACTACTTATGAAACTCAAGTCATTTTTTCTCCTGCCATAAAGAGAAAGGTAAGAAGACTAAAAATGTGCTGTCATATAGCATTTCCAACATTGTATATTACACAAGGGTAGGCTAAAAGAAAAAGCCATTAGAGAGGGCATATATGAAAGATGGGCACAAATATATGAGAGGTAATAAGTTCGGCCACCACTTTAGAAGAGTTGGAAGCATCTCAAAATATTATAGGAACAAAATGATACTGTTAAATCAGATAGAAAAAATCTGCTCTTTAGTGAACAGTCACTAATATTTTGTGCATTATTGAAGATGAATAGTTGTTGTTTTAACAACTTAAACATGTCTGACTCTTGGCAACTTTATAGGCAAGTGCTCTCCATGACACCTTGCCAAGCAGAGCTTCTTTCCATTGTTGGATGTTCAGCTTTGTATCAGATTTGATGTTATCAACCTAGTGTGTTCTTTTCTTGGCCCTTCTTCTTGTTCCACTAACCATTCCTATTTCCTAGCATCCTTGTCTTCTCCAATGAATTTGCAGGCATGGCTTCTACTGATGTGTTGATGTTATGTGATTTAACACTTCTCAGTTACTCTGCTATCCATGATATACACAATCATTTATGCCAGCACCACAATTCAAAGACATCATTTTTTCTTCAATCAGCCATTCTTAGTGTCCAAATCTCAAGAGTATCTAGTTTATTAAGTGCCTTGTAAGTACATGCTTGCACAATGAATGTTGATCTTTGAAGTCTGGAGTAGAGCCAAAGAAGAGAAGAACAAGAACCGTTTAATTAACTGCATAGGGAGAAATGGAGAAAGCCAAATAAAAGGTCAATGGATTTACCCTGGGAAACTAGATCTACCTGTTCAAATTAATCTATTAAATGAGTCAATAACAACAGTGCCTGATATCTAACTACCGTTGGTTGATTTGAAAAAGCTAAGAAATATCTAACCTGGTTAGTATTTGCATGGAAGACCAGTTCAAAACCCCAGATTATAGACTAGATTAGCAAACACCACCACCACCACCCCCCAAAAAAGAAGAAAGAAAACATATCCTAGAAGGAAGCAAATCCATTTCCAGATGCACAAACACACCCATAAATTATGTGGATAAGTTTGTGGCATCATCTGGTGGTGAACTCAACCCAAAAAGAGATTTCCCTTTCTTTTTGTACCTTAAGAATGAAAAGGCTGAAATTATGGAATATCACCCCAGTGATATTCTAAAGAAGAATTCGGGAAGTTCCGCCACCTATAAGGAAGAGATTTTTTTCTGGATGAATATGTGAATTCTCCATCTTTCTTTCTCTTTTTCTTTCTCTCTCTCTTTCTTTCTCATTCTTTTTTTCTTTCTTTCTTTCTTTCTTTCTTCTCTCTCTCTCTCTCTCTCTCTCTCTCTCTCTCTCTCTCTCTCTCTCTCTCTCTCTCTCTCTCTTGCTTACTTGCTTGCTATCACTTTCTTGCTTTCTTGCTTTTTTCTTATTTATTTTGCACTACCATCATCTGACAATGCTCCTAGTTCTTTACAAATATGAGAACAAGCATGTCATAAAATATCTTCTGGATAAAGTTTTGGATTATTTTTCCATGTTTTAAAAGTTTTGGTTGAGGTTCATTAAAGAGACACATCCAATCTAGAATTAAGGAAAAAATTCTTGAAAACGAGAACAATTAACTAGTGGAATGGTTTGCTTCCTGATGTTTTGGATCCATCTCACCAAATGTTTTTAGGAATAGATTGGACATCCATTTGCCCAGAATGCTATAAGGCAGGACTGCCAAAGTTGCAGCCCATTGAGCCAGATGTGTCACATGCTGGCCATGCCCACACCCAGTTTAGCGAAGGGGAAAAATGTTGTGATATGTCGTGTGACACCATTGTGACACTGCAAGTTTGACACCACTGTAGTTTGTAGTTTGTAGTTTTATTAGAATTTGTAGGCCGCCCTTTTCCCTGAGGGGACTCAGGGCGGCTCACATAAAACTGGGAAGGGGGGAACACAAACATCAAGATAGAAGACATATAATAAAATAGTAGGCAACATACATTCATCATTCGGGAGGGGTAACTATCCTTATCCCCAGGCCTGACGGGCGAGCCAGTTCTTCAAGGCTATGCGGAAGGCTTGGACGGTGGAGAGGGTACGAATCTCCACGGGGAGCTCGTTCCAAAGGGCCGGGGCTACTGCTGAGAAGGCCCTCCTCCTTGTGGTTGCCAGCCGACACTGGCTGGCCGATGGGATACGGAGGAGGCCTAGTCTATGGGATCTTATTGGTCGCAGGGAGGTAATTGGCAGAAGGCGGTCTCTCAAGTATCCAGATCCACTGCCATGTAGGGCTTTATGGGTGATTAATAGCACCTTGAAGCGCATCCGGAGATCGACAGGCAGCCAGCGCAGCTCGCGGAGGATGGGTGTTATGCGGGTGAATCGAGGTGCACCCGCGATCACTCGCGCGGCTGCGTTCTGCACTAGCTGAAGCCGCCGGATGCTCTTCAAGGGCAGCCCCATGTAGAGCACATTGCAGTATTCCAGCCTAGAGATCACAAGGGCCCGAGTGACTGTTGTGAGAGCCTCCCGATTCAGGTAGGGTCGCAACTGGCGCACCAGGCGAACCTGGGCGAATGCCCCCCTGGTCACAGCCGTTAGGTGGTGGTCAAATGACAGCTGTGGATCCAGGAGGACTCCCAAGTTGCGAACCCTCTCTGAGGGGTGCAAAATTTGACCCCCCAGCCTGAGTGTTGGAATAGTAGTCAAATCTTTGGGAGGAAAACACAACAGCCACTCGGTCTTTTCTGGGTTGAGCACAAGCTTGTTAACCCTCATCCAGTCCATAACGGCCTCAAGACCCCGGCTCATCACATCTGCCGCTTCATTGAGTTGGCACGGGGCGGACAGATACAATTGAGTATCGTCCGCATATTGATGGTATCTAATCCCGTGCCTGCGGATGATCTCTCCCAGCGGTTTCATGTAGATGTTGAATAGCAGGGGGGATAAGACCGAGCCCTGAGGCACCCCATAATTTAGGGGCCTAGGGGACGATCTCTGCCCCCCCACTAACACCGACTGCGACCTGTCCGAGAGGTAGGAGGAGAACCACCGTAGCACGGTGCCTCCCACTCCCACCCCCCGCAGTCGTCGCAGAAGGATACCATGGTCGATGGTATCGAAAGCCGCTGAGAGGTCAAGGAGGACCAGGATGGAGGAATGTCCTTCATCTCTGGCTCTCCAGAGATCATCAATCAATGCGACCAAAGCGGTTTCTGTGCTGTAACCGGGTCTGAAGCCTGACTGGAAGGGGTCTAGGTAGTTTGCTTCCTCCAAGGACCGTTGGAGCTGAAAGGCCACCACCTTCTCAACAACCTTCCCCAAGAAGGGAAGGTTGGAGACAGGACGATAGCTATTAAGAGCAGCTGGATCCAAAGATGGTTTCTTCAGGAGGGGTCTCACCACCGCCGCTTTCAGTGCGGCGGGGAAGTTCCCCTCCCGAAGGGAGGCGGTCGCGACCGCCTGGATCCAGCCTCGTGTCACCTCACTGCAGTTCGTAACCAGCCATGAGGGACACGGATCCAGAACACAGGTGGAGGTACTTACAGCTCTCATGGCCTTGTCCACATCCCCGGGGGTAACGTCCTGAAACTCAACCCAGAGCTGTTCTACTTGGTCCCCTTGTGCCTCGGCTGGAACTGCGGGGGTGGAGTCCAAGTCCGACCGAAACCGAGCAATTTTGTCCGCTAAGAATTGGGCATACTCTTCAGCCTTGCCCTGCAAGGGTTCCCCCGCCTCCCTTTTGTTCAATAGGGAGCGGGTTATCCTAAACAGGGCGGCTGGACGGGACTCAGCGGATGCAACCAGGGTGGCTATGTGCGCTCTTTTTGCTGCCCTAAGTGCTCTGGTGTATTCCCTGGTGCAGGTGGTTACCATTGCTCGGTTCGATTCGGACTTATCGGACCTCCAACGGTGCTCTAGGCATCTCCTCCGGCGCTTCATCTCCCGGAGTTCCTCGGTAAACCAAGGGGGTCTCCGGGATCCGCTGTCTCGGAGGAGCCGCAGTGGCGCAATCCGGTCGAGGGCCTCCGACGCTGCCGAGTGCCACGCAGCAGCCAGAGTCTCCACCGGACTGTGGGCGAGAGTGTCAGGAATAACCCCAAGCTCTGTCTGGAACCTTGACGGCTCCATAAGGCGCCTGGGGCGGAACCACCTGGTCGGTTCCTCCTCCCTACAGTGGGGGTTTGGCCTCCGGAAGTCGAGCCTCAGTAGGCAGTGGTCTGACCACGACAGGGGTATGATGTCGCTCCCCCTCAGACCAAGATCACAAATCCACTGCTCCGAGAGAAATACAAGGTCAAGCATGTGTCCCGCTGAGTGGGTTGGGCCTCGAATTACTTGGGTCAAGCCCATGGCTGTCATGGAGGCCATGAATTCCTGCGCCCCATCAGAGTTTTCACCGAGCGACGGCAAATTGAAGTCCCCCAGGACCATCAACCTAGGGAACTCAATTGCCAGCTCGGCTACCGACTCGAGGAGCGAGGGGAGGGCTGCTGCAACGCTGTTGGGAGGCAGGTACGTTAGCAGCAGACCCACTTGACCCTTGAGGTCCAACTTTAACAGCAAAGACTCACACCCGACAATCTCCGGAGCAGGGACCCTACGAGGAATTAACGACTCCCGGATAACGGCGGCCACACCTCCACCCCTTCCCTGGGCTCTCGGCTGATGCAGCACCTGAAATCCTTCTGGGCACAGCTCTACAAGGGGGACTCCTCCCTCTGGGCCCAGCCAGGTTTCAGTAATACATGCCAGGTCTGCCCTCTCGTCTAAAATTAAGTCCCGGACGAGAGGAGCTTTATGAACAACAGACCTGGCATTTAGCGACAACAGCCTGAGACCAGGGTCCTGACTACTTCCGCCATCTGGTCTTGGAGTGGGACTCCTAGGGCCGGAAGGAGGGATCTCTGCAATGTAGCGAACCCTCCTTCCCCGGTAATGGCCTGCCCTAAAGTCCCCGCCGTATCTGCCCCTCCCTGTTACGACCGCAATACCCCGACCCTCTCCCGTGTCTCTGGTCCCCTCAGCCACCCCCATAGCCCCCGCAACTCCCGGCAGGTCCTCCGAATCATACATACTCAAACACTCCCCCAAACAGTCCCCACGTGAAAGTTAAAAAACACAAAATTTACAACAATATGGTCATAAAAGTGGGACATTCATTCATCTCATGCGTACCTCATATATAACCCATGCAAAGGGAGAAGAAAAAGATGAAAGAAAAGAAAGAAATTATAAATTGCGCAAAGTTAATTAATAAATTAACTGGCATAGGGTCTGCTGCTTGTGCAAGGTTTTGGACTGGAAGACTTCTAATGTCCCTTTCAATCCTATTATTCTATGTTCTATGCATAGTGTTGGGTCAATGGAAGGTCACTGTTGGTAATTCCATCTATTATCAACAAAAGATAAAACAATAGGGTCAGAGATAGGTTTCACATAATTTTACCATCAGTTCACCATGCAGCGAAACTATGAGCATGTGTGTGCGCATGCTCGCTTTATGAGTCTGTGTGTCTTCTGCGTATGTGCTTTGCTTGTATGCATAGCTTGCATGAATGTATGTGGTATAGAAAATGTGGCTAAGTAGGACGACATAAAGCAGGGGCAAATGGGGGGGGCGCACTGCCCACCCGCAGGTCTCCACTACTGGTTCGCCTGAAACAGTCCAAACCGGCTGAATACCACCACTGCATAGGGTCCCATGAAAATATTAGGAGAAGCCAAACTTCTACAAACACATACTTTAGATGTTTACACACACACACACACACACACACACACACACAATGTTTGCATCCTTTTGAAAACAGGGGTTCTGCATTGAAAAAAAAATACCTGGGGATCACAGAAGTTTAAGAATATCAAAGGTTTCATAATTCGGTTAGATGTTTTCCATGAATTTTGCATTATACTATATGCCAAAAAAGGAAAAAAAAATCTGTGTAGATTTGATTGCTTGCTGTTACTAATTATTACTAAAATGATCCTATGTTTGATACTGGCAATTGTGCTGAGTCTATTGTTTGCCATTCCCACTCCTGTAGATTACTGCAGGTAAATTTGGCATTTGATTCTATTCAATTCTCAAAGGGGAAAGAAAAGAAATATCGGAAGGAATTCAATTGCTACGCGAGCATGTAAGAGCTCGGAGAGTTTCCAAGGCTTGACCATTAGCAACTGCACACACCATCAATTATTCCCTCTTGGGACATTGAAATCAAAGATCCATTAGTCCTGTATTCAAAGAAGAAACAAAACGGGATGGGAGTGGGGAGAGTTTGAGTGCAGGATATCTCAGTAGAAAATGTGTCTATACCTTTTGGGATTGCCTTGTTGAATGATGGATGCAGTGGCAAGTGCTGGATAGAAAATAAACTTGCACACTTAGCAACTCTCCTGAGTTGTAATGATAGTATGCATCCATTTGCACCACATAATTGTTATGCATTATTATGGGTTCCTTAAAAATTACTAATGGGGAAGCATGAAGCATTATCCAAGAGGCAATAATGGATGCTCCTTTAAAAAAGTATAATTGTCCATTGCTTGATGGTATGCAGCCTCTCTTAACAATTATAAATGTACTGGTTGCCTTGAACCAAAGCTAAGAATAAATAGGCTTCTGGAATTCATCGTAGACAAAGAAGCGAGATTAATTATTTTTCAACTTTCTCTAAGAGGAAAATTCTCAAGGGTTAGCATCTTCTTAATAGTAACAACAGCTCCACTAAACAATTATTAGGGATTAGTAGCACAACCACTGCCATATTATTATTATTATTATTATTATTATTATTATTATTATTATTATTATTATTATTATTATTATTATTATGCAATTGTATCACAGTGGCCAGTTGTTTCGCCAGATTTGGCATTGGTTACTAGTCGGGCCCCACCCAGGGGCCTAGGACTTCATAACGTATTTTCGTAATATGCGTGCAGATCCAAGCAGTGCGGCTTTTTGCATTTGACTGATGGTGATTTTGTCAATTTTTAACTGTTTTAAATGTAATTCCAGTGCTTTTGGAATAGCACCCAGTGTGCCAATTACCACTGGAATTACCACTGCTGGTTTGTGCCATAGTCGTTGAATTTCAATTTTTAAGTCCTGGTATTTTGCGATTTTTTCATGTTCCTTCTCGGCAACCCTGCTATCACCTGGTATTGCAATGTCTATGATTGTGACCTTATTTTTCTCAACCAGTGTGATGTCTGGTGTATTATGCGCCAGTATTTTGTCGGTTTGTATACGGAAATCCCACAAGATCTTGACCATCTGATTTTCGGTGACTTTTTCATGCTGATGTTCCCACCAGTTTGTTGCTGTTTTAATATTATAATTTTTGCACAAATTCCAATGGATCATTTGTGCTACTGAATTGTGCCACAATTTATAATCAGTCTGTGCAATTTTTTTACAGCAGCTGAGTATCTGATCAACAGTTTCATCAGCTTCTTTGCAAAGTCTGCATTTGGAATCATCAGAGGAAAAAATAAAAACACATTTACAACGAAAAATAAAACATACTATTGAAAAGATGCATGGAAACTGAAGACAAGAAAATCATGCACATCCCTTTCTTAACCCACTGTTTTTTACCTTATTGCAAAAACATCCCATTAGAAAAACAAACAAATACCTCTCCAGTAAAAAAAAAAAAAAGCAAAAGAGAAGTGGTAGAGGGAGAAATGAAAATAAAATTTATCTGACTGCTGCTGTTTACCCCATCTTTCCATTATCTGAAACCTCTCTAGCTTTTCTACATTCGAGGGAGGAAGGGAAGGAAGGAGATAGGAAGGAAGGAAGGAAGGAAGGAAGGAAGGAAGGAAGGAAGGAAGGAAGGAAGGAATCCTGTGCAATGTAAAAGGGATATTCAAAATCTTCTTGGCCATTTATTAATTACAGAAGTGCAAGGACATTGTGTTCCACCCATGAAAATTTCACTGAGTTCCTTTTGTTGACCAAATAGTATAGAAATATTTTCCTGAGGTTTTTCTCTCCATTTTTCTATATGACATTGCATCTGACAGTGCCCAAGATTTTCTTGGTGATGAGATGACTTCCAGAAAATTTTCAGGTTAATGGAAATACACCTTAAAAGTAGCTACTGATTTATCAACTCAGTTATATTTTGGTCATCCTTAAATAGCATTTCTCATATTAGAAAGAAGTTTTGTTTTTAGTTCATATTTCATCAATTCTTCCTATAGTGACCAGACTTAGATGGCTTATGCCTTGAAATAACTAATTAACTCACCTTGATTTTCCATGCAGTTGAGCAACAGCTACTGAGTACAAGAATAGCATTATTTGAAATGTAATTAGGATGCCATTTTACTTTTGACAAGCAACAGTAAATATAATCACATAGCAATTAGCAAGTGATTATGCCCTTACTACCTGGATCCATGTTCAAACTTTAACTATCCAGGAAGTCACCCGAACCTAAATCTTTTACAATGAAGGTCCAATGAATAACTATTGATGCAATTAAATTAGGTAGAACAAATGATGTCCCACTTATACGGATCATGCTGCATTATGAAGGCCATAGTTTCAAAGAATTAAAAAAAAATACATGTAGTTTAGAAGAACCAAAAGCAGTAGGAATAATCATTGTAATGATAGTGGTATCAGAAAAAGGTAGAGATCAAACATGAATTATTTTTGGTTGTTTTGGATACACAACCTTAAGGAAAATCTCTTTCTGAAGTAAAAATTCAGGATTTCCAGTGGGTGGGATTCAAATTATTTTACTACTGGTTCTGTGGGCGTGGTGGGCATGGTGTGGCTTGGTGGGTGTGGCTTGATGGGCAGGAGAAGGAAACTGCAAAATCCCCATTCCCTCCTCCCTCCACTAACCTGCTTTCCAGCTCCATTCTCCTGTTCAGGGCAACAAAAGAAGATAAGCTGGAGGCAGTGTGGGAGGGGCCAGCCTATTTGTTGGTTCTTTGAACTATTCAAAATTTCTGCTACCGGTTTTCCAAAACCTGTCAGAACTGGCTGAATACCACCTCTGATGTTGTCTTTAACAACTTATGTCCCTCCCTTTAAGCATAGTATTACATGTAGTGCTCAACTTACAACAGTTCATTTAGTGACTTTTCAAAATTACAACGGCACTCAAAGTGACTTATGACCATTTTTAACAATAGGATGTTGAACGTTTTGCTCCAAAATGAGAATTATAATGATGTTTTCATGATACAGTATTTCTAGTAACAAGGAGCTTCCCATCCTTAAAGTATATTTAAAGGAAAGGCATACTGAAGAAAGATACTAAAGGAACATTTTCAGATCAGCAAGGAGGACATCTGATTAATAATAATAATAATAATAATAATAATAATAATAATAATAATAATACATGGGCAAACAATAATAATAACAACAACAGCAATAATACACTGACAAACAATCAATACAAACTCAAGGTTAACCTCTCCAAACTCGATTGCATAAAATATGACTTCAGCAACAGAGTGGTTAATACCTGGAATGTTCTTCCTGACTCTGTTGTTATATCCTCTAACCCTCACAGCTTCAACCTTAAACTGTCTACCTATTGTGGACCTCACCCCATTCCTAAGAGGTCCATAAAGGGGATGTGCATAAGCGCACCAGCGTGCCTAGCGTCCCTGTCCTACTGTCCTCATTTATTTGTACTAATTTCTTTTGTTCATGCCCATGTTTATACTTATGTCTGTTATCTTGTACATATTTGACAAACTAAATAAATAAATAAAATAATGGGAAAATATTGCATGGAAACTGAAATCTCCCCCAAAGTTTTACAAAATCTCACTACAATCTCAAAATTACTCTCCTGAAATGAAACAAAACAAAACAAAAAAAAATAAAAATAAAAATTCCATAGCCCATAGAAAACCAGGAAAAGAAAATTGGCAGGGAAGCAGAAGACCGATTTCAGCAGAGGATTAACAAACATGCATTCCCTGTTCAGTTTCAGATCCTTTTCAGGCGTAAGGCCCCCACTTTCTGTCAACCTCATCTTTAATTAGGCAATCAGACTTCGACTATAATGATGTGTCATGACCTCCTCCTCCGTTTTCCAGCTGTTCATTAATCAACACAACTGCACCATTTGAAATGGGCTCTTGCAATTATGAGACAGGTATTCTAAAGTGTATCAACCTTCCTAATGTCAAAACATGTAACTTTTCAAAGAGCCACACTCCAATTAGTACTTACATAATTTGTATGTAAATCTACCTATTAATTACAAATATGTTTGCATGCAATTAAAGGCAACTATTTTTAAACCATATTGCTGAAGGGAGGAGAACTTGTTCATTCTGGATGAACTGAAATGGTAGCTGTAACCACTCCTGTTTCCCTTTTCAGAGATTTCGGTTTCTTATGAAAAGCACAGCCATCATTCACTACCCTTCAATATATTTGTTGCTTTATTTTTGTCAGAAAGTATTCTGGTTTTGGGAGGGAGGGAGGGAAGGAAAGAAGGGAGGCAGGGAGGGAGGGAATTAAAAATATTTAGCTTCCTGTCCAATATTTACCCTCTTTATGTAGTCTCAATGAACATTTGTAGACTTAAACAATGCAGAATATAATAAGCTTTTCCAGGAGACAGAGTGATGATGTAATAACTTGTAAGCAGGTGGATCTATGATTTTGCAGAAGGTTAGAATATACATTTATTAATAAAGCATTTTATTTCTATAAATTTCATAGGAAGATTTAAACATGTTGTTGTTGTTGTTGTTGTTGTTGTTGTTGTTGTTGTAAAGCAATTGAAAATTGCAACTTTGTAATTTTGGGGGTGCATTCCTAACAGATGTTAGGAGCCAAAAAATGGAATTTGGAAACTGAATTCCACCAGTGGACCATGCATTTACTTATTTATTTCCCACCTTCATTATTTTTTATAAAAAACTCAACCCTGGCATAAGGCATCCCAGATGTGAAGTATGGAATCAGGCATTCTGTTGTTTCTCCATATATTTCCTCTCATGGATCTATTACAGTGTTTAAGATAAGCCCAGAAAATAGGTTTCCCCCACGACACATTTTTTTCTATCCTTTGAAGATGATTTCTTCTCTCCTACCCCTTTCTAATATTACTACACTGAAAATCCCTGGATCCTCTTGCAAATTAATTGAAATGCAAATGAGATGAAAATGTGAATTCTCTGGTATGATTGCTTTGTGCAAATTATTTTGACACAGACCATCTGTATCTATTGACAAAAGCTATTGAGTCCCTGGTACTAGCTCTACCCATTGCTAAGTCTCAGTCTATAAATAACAGTTTTAATTCCAGGCCTGATAAAACAACTTAAAGTCCATGGAACCGCAATTCTGTTGAATGTCTTTTTCATTATGCTTGTCTGTATTTTGATCATATATGATTATATAGTTTTCAGAGAGTGGAGAAAATTACACAGTAATTTAGAAAAGAAAATCGACAACCAAGTTTGCACTTTCCAATTTGGAAAGAATTTTCACAGAGACTAGCTGTTTGCACCAGTTGTAAGTACTGTTTAAACCCACTGTAGACTGATGTATCTTTCAAATAAAAGTGATTTTATTTCTTTGTTTCTCACTCCTCAGAGTGAATTCAAATCAGCCTGGGGAATTGCTTCTATTACAAGGAGGTGGAGAACCCGTTACACAATCGATCGTCCATAACTTGGAAAAAAAGCAAAACAAAGCATGAATAAACACTAGAATGATGGATATTATTCAAAACAGATCAGAATATGGATTTTTTTTAAATGAGGAAATAATTCTGGAAACTCTAATATTCAGCAATATTCATAAAATATAATAATATATGAAAGCCACTTAACTGTAGTACTTAAGACTGTGAATTCTAGTTCTGCCTTAGGCATGAAGCCAACTGGGTGACCTTGGGACAGTCATTCTCTTGGCCTTGGGAAGGAATTAATGGCTAACTGCTTTCAAAATTTTGCCAAGAAAATTGCAGGACCAGGCATTTGCCAGGGGTCAAGGTTGACTCAAAATAACACATGTGTTTTTCTTTTTAAAAAACTCATATAAAATCATCAATTAGGAAGAACAGAAAGCCCAGTTGGAAGTATAAAGGCCATGCTGTTTTTCTAGTTGCCACACTGAGACAATATCTCATGGCTACGCTGAAGACCTAGGATGCCATATGGGACACTGGGAGAAAAAAATGTTTAATTTCTTCTAAATTGAAACAAGAATTCTGCAGGTGAGTGATATGTGAAGCTGGCTTAATTCCCTAGAAAGGTTCTGTTTTGCTTTGTTTTAAATTTCATTGTAGCACTCTAGTGTACTCTAGCAGAAGATAGACAGTGACATTATTTGCTTTGCTTTCCTTCACAGATCTAGAGATAGATTTAATAATGTCAGTGACACTTCTTCACTGCATGCGTATGAAGATTCCCATTCATCCAAGTCATGGTTGTCCCAAAGGTGCTCCTTCAAAATGACATTTTCTTTTCTTTGAAGACATTTTGCTCTTCATCCAAGAAGCTTTTTCAGCTCTGAAGAAGCTTGAAGAAGAACTGAAGAAACTTCTTGGATGAGAAGCAAAACAACTTCAAAGGAAAAAAAAAACTAACAACAAAGTCCAGTTGCCTTTTGAAAAAGCACTTTGGAGACTTCTTGGCTACATGATTTTATGCCAAAATAAGAACAGCATCAGCACAACAATGGAAGCTAATGTCTTGTGCTTTTTCATCAACAATGCTCATCTCAGTTTTTAGTAGCAAATTTGGTACATTGGTTTGCATTCATACAAGCAAAGGCATGCACATCCTTTATAAGAATTTTGGACAATCAATGTGGGGAAGAAGAACAGAAATGTCTACCAGATAAGATGCAAATGCTTATTCAACCAAAAACTCTTAATTATCTGACTAGGAGAAATGCCCATTGCAACAGAAAATTAGCACACGCTTTAGGGTAGCTTTTAATATTCTTTCCTTTAAATCAGAGAAAGTGGGGGGGGGGAGGAAGAGAGAGACTTTTTATTTACTTTACCACAGGAAACAAAACTAGAACCCTGGAAACTAGAAGATAACACTCAACAAAGATACCCACTATTTCAATAAGCCAAAAGGAAAGCTTTAGGAACATGAAGAGTGCTGATGCTTGAAAAGCTAGTATAGCTTAAGTTAACTTTTTTTATTATTATTTGGAAGTACAGACTTGCTTTCCAATTAAAAGCTCTAATTGCACATTAATCGCCTTGGGAGTTTTCTTAGTTTCTTCTTCATACTTTCCTTCCCTGTTTCCAAAAGTTAGCTATGACATTCCAATCCAGTTGCCAAAACAAGAGACTTGCTACTGCAGATAAGTGACAAAATGGAAGCAACATTTCTTGGACTTTGCAATAGTGCTTTGGTTTATTTGGGAAAAAAGGTCTTGATCTAATAGATTCAAAACTTATTTACAGTACTAAAAAGTATTATAATTGTATACATGGAGCAGTTCAGTTTGGAACTATCTGACAAACTGATGGAAAATGAACTAAATAAAAAAATCAAAAACATATTACAATATGTAGCCTTTCCAAGAGACACTAAAATATAGAGTCTTCCTAAAGGATTTACAATCAGGCTAAATGCCAAATTATTATATTATTATGGAGACCTCCCTGCTCTTTGAGCTTGGTTGTTTACTTGCAGATGTTTCATTACAAAGTAAGATAACACCATCAGTGCTTTACCTAGCTTGGTAAAGAAATGTCAGCAAGAAAACAACCAAGCTCAAAGAGCACCAAGGATCCCACAATTCAATGCCGAGCTACAAATATTCTATCAGTATTAATAATGCCAAATGTAACCATCACTAATGTGAAAGAAGGCAACATTCCCCTGATATTTAGCAGAATAATTTCCAGATTCCAAGGCCACTTAAAAGAAATAATCATTTCCCAGTTTAATACTCTCCAGGATGTATCAGGACTATGATTCCCAGAGTTCCCATTAGCATTTCTGGCATGGAATTCTATCCAACACATTGGATGGATACTGTTAACGAAATGTAAAAATAGGTAAAGGTTCCCCTCGCACTTATGTGGTAGAGGTTCCTGACTCTAGGGGGCGGTGCTCATCTCCGTTTCAAAGCCAAAGAGCCAGCGCTGTCTGAAGACGTCTTCGTGGTCATATGGCTGGCACGACAAAATGCCAAAAATGCACAGAATGCTGTTACCTTTCCACCAAGGTGGTCCCTATTTTTCTACTTGCATTTTTTACGTGCTTTTGAACTGCTGGGTTGGCAGAAATTGGGACATGTAACGGGAGCTCACTCCATTAGGCGGCACTAGGGATTTGAACCACCGAACTGCAGACCTTTTTCATCAACAAGCTGAGGGTCTTAGCCACTGAGCCACTGCATCCCATTAATGTAAAAATACTGAAGGCTAAGGTATAGTAAAAATTAAAGTAAAACGAAGCATCCTGAAAGTCAAGTTCAGTTCCTAATAACTATGCTGTAGTAATGCAATTAAAAAACAAACAAAGCCATACTAAATCTTCATTAATTTAGAGCTTTATCATAGAGATTGTCTATCTACGCAAATAGATACAGCAGCATGAATATAATCAAAACCTTGATTGAATGGATAATTTCTGATACCAAAAGCTTAAAAAGCTCAACACCAACTTTGGAATGGTGTCCCCCCGCTCCGCCACAACTGGGGTAAGATACCTTACTTGTAAAAATCATGCATTGGGTAGACTAGGGGTGATTCAGTTCTATAAGAAAGTCAGAATCCAATCTGCAAGGATTTGGCAATCTCTTTCTTTGAAGCCAATCTTCTTTATTCTATTGAACATTGATAACAGTACTTGTGATTGCTGTAACTGCAATAAATTGAACTGATACTTGGGACTGTTATCTGGCATTGTAAGCTTCATCATTAGCATTTTAAAAAGGCAACATTAGCATTTTAGCATGGCAGACTTGCTTTGCTCTGAAGTTCAGGAAACAAGTTTTCCTTTTAGCCAAAGCCGTTTCCTTTTTATGTGCAAAAAAAAATAGTTTATTTAGAAACTAAACAATAGAGCTGTATCCTTGAATGTTGCAAGCGTTAAAGAATCAAGTCTGGATAGAAAAGAAAATGATGCAACACATTTTAAGGATGTCTGAGTTTTTTTCCCCTCATGTCAAATTAATTTATTTAATTATTTGATCTGTTGTTTTTTGCTGTATCACATATTAACCTAATTTTGCAAAGCTTTTTGTCTGGTATCATTGTACTGCAAACAAGGGCATACAAAAAATTTGCCAGATCAATTCTCGAATACAGCTCATCTGCTTGGAATCCACACTGTATATCTGACATTAATACAATTGAGCAAGTCCAAAGGTATTTCTTTCAGAAGAGTCCTCCACTCCTCTGCTCACAATAGAATATCTTTTGCCACCAGGCTTGAAATTTTGGCCTTGGACAACCTAGAACTACACCAAATAAGGTCAGACCTAAGCATAGTAAACAAAATTGTCTGCTACAATGTCTTACCTGTCAATAACTACTTCCGTTTCAACCAAAATAATACATGGGCAAATAATAGATACAAACTCAAAGTAATCTGCTCCAAACTCGATTGCAGAAAATGTGAGTTCAGCAACAGAGTGGTCAATGCCTGGAATGCTCTACCTGACTACATTGTTACATCCTCTAACCCTCACAGCTTCAACCTTTAACTGTCTACTGTGGATCTCATCTGATTCCTAAAAGGTCCATAAAGGCGGCGTGCATAAGCACATCAGCGTGCCTTCCATCCCTCTCCTATTGTATCCATTTATTTGTATCCATTTCCTTTGTTTATGTCCATGTTTATACATATACCGGTTATCTCGTACATGTTTGACAAGCGCTATATATGTATGTATGTATGTATGTATGTATGTATGTATGTATGTACATATGTATCCTGCCTCATTACTCGGAGAAGTCTTTGGAAAAACCACATCTCTAATGACAGTGTCAGCATCATCCCATTTTTCTGATCCATAGCAAAAGTAGACCCTCAAGAAAATTAAGAAACCTCTAGCCTGGGAAATCTCCCAGGCATTGGGATTCTGTAAGGGGTATCCATTCTAAGGATATGGCAACGTTCTTAAGGCAGGTGAGATATTCATCAGTTGAAATCTCATTAGGTACTGGACTTTGTCATTCTCTGACTACTTCCTTTACACTCCAACCAAAATACATTAAAAGAAATCCTGCCAAGGCATTGGACCAGCAATTTATTGTTTATTAGAATCCCAAGCTGCCCCTGACAAAGTTATCAAGACACAGATGTTGATGTTCTCCAAAACATCAAAGGTAATTTGCCAAGATACATTTGTATATTTGTAGTTTGTAGCAAATAGTATTTCCTATCACAAGTCAGTCACTCAGCTGTAAATTATTATGTTATTTCTCCAAGTATGAGCTATCTAGTGTTTCAAAGGATTCTTTTTTAATTATGTTAACACCAGTGAATATTATTTAACAAAGATCCTATCCCTGAATGGATTTCAAAAGGCTTTACTTTTGTGCTAAGGAATATATTATCATTTTCCATCATTAAAATTACAGCAATTGTAGTACTTTCTTGAAATGCTGTTCAAGATTCTAAAAGTTTACATTTTGATTGCTAATACATTTCCCAAAAACTCTACAATAATTAAGTGGCTTTCATTTTAATTATTTTTTTAAAGATCCTTCATTAGCACAATAAGGTTTTATACAGAGAGTTTCATTACACAGCCTGTTTGATTCCATTTAGTTTTGTTTTTAACTGAAGGACTTCAGTCTTTTTTAAAGTACTTCTGAAAGATGGCAGAAGGAAAACACAAAGGTGTAATTCAAACCGGTCAGATAACTGAAACTGATGCTCCATGAAATATATGATAGTGATTTTTCAGTATTGGTGAACTGAGCAGCAGTGAAAATTTAAGGATGGAGACATTTTTTTTAAAATGCACGCATCTAAACCAGAGTACCTACTTTGTCAATCTTCACTGATGTCAGAAGTTTAGCAGGTTCAGAGATGGTTAACCATTGGATGATGGCCATCTAAGAATTCCAGACTCTTGACTAGGCTGGAAAGCAGGGAGGAAAAATAACAAAAAAAGGCCAGTTTTTTTTATGTATAAAGCAGAATATTTAATTCACAGTTATACTTTCCCTTGTATGTCCAATGAGAGCAAGAAGGATTTAAAAATAGAATATATTTTCTTTGTCTCATCCTTTCCTTCTGAAATACAGATCAATGCAAGCTAACATCAAGGGTAATTAAATAATTGATTCTGAAAAAAGTAGGCTTTTAAACTATTTGTGAATCAAAGCCATAACAGCATAATGAAGCAAGTTCTGAGTTATTTGAGATCAATGGGTCAAATGCAAAGAAAATTTGCAGTACAGCAGAAAGATGTTCTCAACACATAAAATGACTTTATAGTCAATGCATAACTGCCTTTCATCAAGATAGGCGATCCTTTTCAAAACAAGAAATAATGACTGATTCAATTTATGCAACAGTATAAAGTAATGTAAACAGGTTGTGGTTGTTATTTGTTTAATTAATGAATCTGCTCTAGAGTCATAGGGCATTTTTTTTTAATTTTTAACATGAATGTGTATTACCTCTATGATACTGTCAGCTAATAAGTAGACCAGACAGGAAACACAACAAAATGAGCTAAATATACTTTATTGTAGTACCTTAACAGATTCTTGCAAATCTTAAAGTACAATTCTCCCACCATCTCATTTACAGCCTCAGAAACTAGGGAGGGTCTCTTTTGAGCTTATTGCTTTACCTGCTATCCAGGCTATGCAGTTTTTTTTTTATCTTCTGTTCCATGGTGTCTTTGGCTCTTTCTCCCAACATCTTTCCCACATACACATACAGGTATAGACATCACAATGTAATCCATGTTTATTTATTTGCACACATGTGGAGATACATGGGGTTTAGAGATATGGGAATTACTCTTCCCCTGACATATGTGCATATACAGCACAGGTCAGTCAATTCACTCTACTGAATATGATCACGAACTGGCTACATGCTGATACCACAATGAGTCCTAATCTGATTTTAGGCCTATGTTTGATTTTAAATACGTAGTGTGATTTCATAGACTTTGTAGATGGATGAAAATCTAACCCCACTACTGAACTTCATTGAAATGTATTCCACTATTCTGGAAAAAAAAGCCAAACATACAAAAGCTATAGGATATAGCCAAGTTTCCCTCCCACAACCAAGTCAGTTTTGGTAACCCTCTGCTCAGGTGGCCTCTTTGTCACTACCTAACTCTGTTCTAACTAACTAGAACAGAGCCATTGCAAGTCCAAAGGAAGGTTTGAAGGTTCAAATGAAGAATCTGCAGAACTGAAATAAGCAGCCATGTTCTGTATGAAACCTTGTAAATCAATAAATCGATGAGATTTATATTAGTAATACTATTTGGCTTCTGGATAGTTTCACCTCTGTGATCTTTTGCTCGCTTTAACTGGGAGCAATATTCATCAATGTGTCTTCCATAGTCCACAGCTACAAATTCCTGCTTTAGATTGTCATAATGAATCCCAGTCAGTCTCAATTACTTTTGGATTAGACACTTGTTTATATGATACATTCTAATATGTTCATCATTGTAATTCAGTGAGTGCTACCAAGCGTGTAGTATAGAATTTTACATATTTTGACATAAAGTAAACACTACCACTTTTGCTTTCAGTAAATCTGACAAAACACAACACTGAGCTTGATGAACTACAAGTTGGGAAACACTCCAAATATTGTGTTTATTTTGTTTGTTTTGGCTATACATATTTTGAACATTAAAAATGCCATGCTTGAAACAATCAAGGGAGAATGTCTGTAGAAAGTCGCAGTTAGCCAGGTCATAATTGTCTCAAAGGTGCTTTTTTTCTTCAAAAGGCAACTGGACTGATTGATGAAGCTTCTTGGATGAGAAGCAAAACATTTTCTTCTTTTTCCTCAAGGAAAAAAAAACCAGTCCTGAAGGAAAAGGCACCTTTGAGACAACTAAGGGAGAAGAAAATCAAATGGAGAATGATGTCCTTCAATTTTAAAGGTTTAGTCCTGTGGTTTTGGAAGAGCTAATCCAGGGTTCTGTCTTCTTCAAGGTGTCCATCATGAAGACTTCAATAGTTTGGACATTAATAGCTAAGAGTTTCATATTGAGTGATTGCTAGCTCTAGGAGTAATTAATATTTGAATTCTTTGTCCATTTCAAGTGTGCACAAAACACAAGTCCTCAAGACAAGGACAACCAGTAGCAAGGTGGACAGACTCAAGTGCAGTAGCAATGAGTGCACAGTTGAAAGAACTAAAGCACCAGATGAGGGACATATCATCATGGGCAAATCTATCTATAGGTATGTGTTCACTAAGAGATTAAAAACAACTTGATGACATGTAATCCACTTATTCTGGATTTTCTGCATTAAGAAGTTAGATTAACAGCCTACAGTAGAATCACATAACTAAAAAATGTAGAGCTCCCAGAATCTCAGATGATTCTATCAGAGGACCTGAAAAAAAAATCACTGAATTGCAATAACACTTATTTGAAATAATTCTACTCTACCGTGTTTCATTATAAATTGCAAAGACAATTTTCTCTTGAAAATTTTATCATCCAGATCTAACTCCTGATGGTAAAATCAAGTTAAATTATTCCTGCACAATGAGAAACCTATACTAATTTGATAGGAAATACTGTGGATATACTGTAGTTTACAAAATATTGTCAGATTTTGAAAAAAAGAAAGAAAGAAAGAAATTCACATATTTTTCTAGCTTCATCTCTGGAGAATAGTGACTAGAACTACTGTCCTGGAGTGCATACCATGCTGACTGGATTCACCCACCATACTTGACTAAATTTATTTACACTAATTATTGTGTAAATAAATTGTTTTCAAACAAAATCAAAGGGGGGAAACCATATTTGGCATAATTTATGAATGCAGAAGTACCGATATGCTTCCAGGTTGAAAGCATTATCCAGTAACAACACCATTGTCCTAAAGGTAAAGGTAAAAGTTCTCCTTGCACATATGTGCTAGTCATTTCTGACTCTAGGGGGTGCTGCTCATCTCCGTTTCAAAGCCGAAGAGCCAGCACTGTCCAAAGATGTCTCTGTGATCACGTGGCAAGCATGACTAAATGCCAAAGGTGCATGGAACACTGTTACCTTTCCACAAAGTGTGGCTCATATTTTTTACTACTTGCATTTTTTACATGCTTTCAAACTGCTAGGTTGGCAGAAGCTGGGACAAGTAACAGGAGCTCACTCCGTTACGTGGTGCTAGGGATTCGAACCACTGAACTGCGGACCTTTCTGAGTGACAAGCTCAGTGTCTTAGCCACTCAGCCATCATGTCCTTAAGGACACCACTATCCTTGGGATTTCCAGTTGGAGGTTCCTTTCATGTCCCTGGCATGAACTAGAGTGAAGGATGAGAGGTCAAATCTACCCCACGGCAGCTCCTGGGTCTCGAACGTGGACTTGCTAACCTTCTGCCCAGCATTCCAACACTCGAGCCACCATGAGCCAGTCTGTGTATAAGAATTAGAATTCTTATCTAATAAAACAAGATAAAGCTAGATCTACACTAATAACTTAAGTATTTTGTTCAATCAGCCCATGAATGTCCATGATGCTGGGAGTGATGATGATGATGTAACAATATGCTGTAACAATATCCATACATGCTATTATTTTAACATCATCACAATTTGTTAGAGACACCATTGGATCTACTTTGGTTCACAAACCACAATTACAAAATAACACTAACATGGGTAAGTTTAAACATGATGAAACCTGGAATTTGATATTATTAGCAATGCCTCTTCAAATATATTACTTATTTTTTGCTGAGATATTATCCTTCCTATGCTGTTTTGATCTATTCAAGAACTTCCTTTCTGCTGTTGCACAATTGATTTGATTTTCATCTATTGGATTGAGCATTGTGCTTTACACTACAGCACATTTAGTGGAAAGCAAGAGTTGAGCATCTCATTATCAAAACCTTTAAACATCACCCCTGTAACATGAAAGAAACTAATGAAATATGCTGGGTTTGGAAGGCAAACCTCAGAAATGTGTCAGGCTATTACCTTTTAATTCCACACACCCTCCCCCTAATTTGGATAGCATAGATAATAAAACAACTTAGTCAGTATATTCCCCAATGCACAGACTATGAATAAAAAGTCTAGAATATTGTTGTGGCTATTTTTCAACGGCAGTTTTGGTAAATGAACTAATGCATGAATAATTTAAATGCTAAAATATATACTGCTCAATGTGGTATGCTTGATTGTAACCAAATGAATATGATATTAAGTGTCATGAGTGAACAACTAGACCCACATAATTAGAGTTTAGACTGCATACTTTATTTTTCCATGCCTATTCCAAGGAATTCTCCCAGCCTCCCCTGGGAAAGGCTAGGTAAATCCCAAAGGCATTCAAGGAGGATCAAATCTTCTCTTCTGTTTATATAATGATTCTAGACTAATTCCTCATTTGAACCCTCATCCTGATTGAGACAGTTGGTCTCCAACATCAAGGATATAAACAGGAGTCTTCTAGAGTACAGCAGAAATAAAATCTGAAGTGAAGAATATGGAGATAATGGAAGTAGATTATATCAGTTTAGAAAGCAAGCTGAAGAGTCTCTGAATTACTACTTGAACCTAAAGAACAAAAGAAAGCATGGCAATAAGAGTTTAACAGTAGCATGATATAAATTGGAAAAGCAACTTCTTTCCTTATATATTGCCCTCCTTTATTACACATGAATGACTTGGTTTTTTTATCTTTCTATGAGCATGAAAAATGTCACCTCCATTAAGTGCTGAAGTGAGACACTTCATCTGTCCTTCAGTGCTGCTATTGTCAGCAAAATAATATGAAATAAATTTAAATGAGTGAAGTGGAATTGCCATTTTTGTTTTTAAAAAAAGTATAAATAGATTGCAGGGTAATATTTATCAGAGCTCTTTCAGATAACCCATTTTTCAGTTTCCCACCTCTTCTGGTTATAATTTGCATTTGAGCTTGTTCTGGATTTTGTAAACTATTTGCAGATCTATTCCTTATCTACCCTTTCTTATAATTCTGGAACATACAGTAGGGCCAGACAAAATGGATATAGGTGAAACCGAGTAATTTGTTGGTTCATCATTGTTTTTTGAACATAGATTTTGTATCCAGAATATTCTCCAAAACTATGAATTGCTTTCAACTTATTTATAGATGTTTTGGATCATTTATAATTAATATTGAATCATCTTCTAAGCAGTTAAGATTTTATAGCTCTCTCTATGAATTTTAAGACCTTTTATTTATTTATTTATCTATCACCTTGGCTTTTTTTCTGCCAAAATTTAAAATGAAATGAATAATAAAGGAGTGGGCATCCTTGCTTCATTTCTTTACTAATTCCAAAATCTACCAAGAGAGCTCCATTAGCAATAGTCTTTGCTTTCCACTGTTGATATACTTTTAACTCAAGCTTAGAATTGTTGTTCAGGATTCATTTAATTAAGAGCTACTAGCACTAACTGCCACTTCAGATTGTCAAATGCTTTTTCCACATCCACAAATATCATCATTGTCATTACCATTATCATTACCATCTCCTCTCCCTCTACTCTTTTTCTTTAGTCAATATGTATAATATCTAAAACATATTTCTTTATTGGTTAATATTGTTCTAAAACTCTTATAATTATGTTGATCAAGGAAATTGCTCTATAGCATTGGTTACTATTTATATTAGTTTATAATCAAAGCAATTTCATTGTATGCATGATGTACAATGACAATAAAGGCTATATATCACTTCCTATGGTCTTGTCTTTGTTTTTGTCTTTGTTTTAATTTCATTCATCATATTTGTAAGTGATTCTAATAATTCTTTATGTCCCTCTTAATATTAAGCTAACAATGCATCTAGACCAGCCATTCTGTTTCTTCATGACTTGATGGCGAGCATTTCACCTGGATTATTTGTCAGTAATTGTTTCCTTGAATTTATGTGTTAGTAATCATGTCTAACCACCTTGAACTCTATAGACCCATTTTTCAATTGCCTTTGATTTTTCCCGAAGCATTAAAGTCTTGTCTAAGGCGTCTTGCTTTTCCATTATGTGCCCAAAATGTATTAGCGGCAACTTCATCTTTCCATTATGAGCCCAAAATATGTTAGCAGCCTTTTTAAATTATTTGTTCTTCAATGGTCCAAAGTATTCAACAATTGTTCTCCAACAGTATAATCAAAATTCTTCAAACATGTTTCTCCTAAGAAACAGATGTTCCTTTATTTTGTGGATACAGACATCATCCTTATAACTTCTTTGTTCTTTTCCTTTTCCTTTTTTAGCAAAGAACATTATAGCCATCTAAACATGAGGTTCTCAGCACATGAAGAACTATAACTAGATTGTGTTTGTCCAGAAAAGAGGTTTTTTTTTTTAATTTCAAATAGTACAGACTGAACTGTCACTGGGCGACTAATGCTGGTATGAAAATGAGCATAAAAGGCTATTAGACAAACAATGAATTAGCTATCCATTATTAGCTGTTATTCATAAGGAGGTTGCACTGCCTTGGAAAATTGCATTTGTGTTTGTGTGTGTTTGTGTGCGTGTGTGTAAGAATATTGGACAAGAATATTGAGGGGCTTTTTCTTACTGATGAATTAACACATAATTTGGAGGTGAAAACTCAAAAGTATCACAGTATAGAATCACTTGATTGGATTTTAATATCCATTCATTGCATTTATTTTTTAAAACACCATATAACACACCATGCAATTATATTCATCTATCTTAGCCAATAATTTATTGTACATTAGAACACTGTGCTTATTTTTGAACAATATAAGTCTGTAATTTTCTTTCTAAAACTATATAGATATTTAAGGAGAATCAGCTCTGGCAGTGAGAAAAATAGCAGCTTTGAATTCAGAAGCAATCTCTCTGTGTAAGTTCTCCAAGATGGTTATTGAAATATCTCTAGACAGGATCAGTTTGTTTGAACCAGTTGTTAACTCAATAGATAATAGAGAAGAACAATGGCTTTGCAAAACTCATGCATGAAAATAAGTCATGTCAGTCTCAGGCTTCCCATAAAGGGCAGGCTGCCACTCAACTTGTCATTTAGCAAACTATGTAGACAGTACATTTGGAAGAGCAAACATAAATATATACGTCTACTGTGGGAATCAACTTTGAACATGTGGCTTCTGCCAATGCCTTCTACTGTTTATTCAGTTTGTGCTATGTTTCATCTTCTCAGGTAACAATTTACACAATGGAATGTGGCAATGACATTGGGGAAGAGTGAGAGATGTTGCCTAGAAAACAGCTAGATGAGAGATTCAGAAAGAAACTTAGGAATGACCTGCCCTAATGGATCAAGCAGTTAAAATTGCTGATGGAAAGTTTGTTCTTGCAAGATTCCATTAATGCAACCTTACAGTAAAGTAGATTTTGTTCATCTAGTTATGCTTCCTTTTTGGTTGACAGTTATTGCCTAATTTAGATAATAACAGCCGTACTTTGGACAGTTGATTTAATCAATTGGATATTTAAATAAAAATCTATTAAGGCAAATCTAAAATCTTTTTTTAATGGACCCTCATCCTTTCAGGAAGTAAGATGGTGTCAACCATACTCCCCTCCCAATTTTTCATCACCTGTGGTATATATTAAGCTCACAGTATGATTAGCCCAATATTACCCAGGTTGCTTCTATGAGTGATTTTAGATTTGAGGATTTATTTCCTCAGTTTCTCAGTACCTTAACCACTGCACAGGCTGTCAATCTAAGCAGTTAAATGTTCAAAGTCAAAGATGCAACTGATAATAACAAAAGCCACATTTGTGGTACTACAGTAGCATCTTAACATCCAATCTCAAACCTCTTAATTTATTTTGTAGGTTTTACCAACAAGTTTTAATTCATTAGAGTTCAGCCAGATGGCACAATGGTTATCAATTGTCTTATTTTCCAGTGCTAAGCAATTTCTGGACTCAACCTCATCAGGCTAAGATAATGGAATTTAAATTTGTAATGATGATCACATCTGCCTTTTCAAATAAAATGAAGCTTTGATGGAGGATTATGTGAATAAGAAAAAAAAATCATTGAAATAAGGCCTCAGGGGAGGCTTAAGTAGCAAAAGATTATTATGTTCAAACAACAGTCCTTAAGAAAAGAAAGTCAGTTTTTTTTTTTAATGTACGACTTGATACAATATTCATGGGAAAGATATGCAGTCACTGCAATGTCGGGTTAAGCATTCTCCCTTGTCATAAAGATGCATGATGACAAGACATCTCCAAGAAATTTAAAGATTGTAAAAATGTACTTCCAAGAAGAAGCCAGAGATTACTGCACTAATAAAAATAACTTACTTTCTAACTTGATCATCATGTTTGATTGCCCAGATATGGGTGTGAGAGTTGGTCCAAATAAAGATTTGCTAAGAAAAAAATACATTCACTGCATTTTTTTTTCCTATCTCTAACTCGAAAATTCTGCTTTGTGCTACCAGTTAATAGTTATCTGGATTTTGCAGCCCAGATCTGGTAAATGTGGCTAAATCAGGTTAAATCCCTTATTTGGGAAATATGGTTTTTAAATATAGCACAATTCCAGATGTCAAGTCTCTTTCTCAGTGCATAACTTTCTATTTTTTTAACAGTCATTTTACAGACCACAAAGGAGGCTGTTAATTTTATTTCAAAAACTGCAAAAGTTCTGTTATGTTAATTGCATAGTTGATTATATCATTATATTATTATTATTTTTTCCAACTTACATCCTAAGTGCTCCAAAGGAAAATCAGTGGAACAAAATAGTAGATGGCAGTTTGGGGATTTAGATTTCTTCCTTGAGATCATTGTTATTCCAGTTTAAAGTTTCTATTTTTAAAGAGAGATTATAAAATGTTAACACAGGTTGTCTGATCTCCATATAAGGAAGGTAACTGACAAAAGGAAACTGCAATAAAATTTTCATTTTATGACAAAGCATCGCAAATATTGGGGATATATTTTACATTGGGAAAACACATTTTGTAAGTGCAGCAATATCAACAAACCAGGGAATGTATCATAAATCATTCTATTAAAAGAGAAGGATAATAAAGAACACCAAAACATGGCAGGAAAATCATTGATCGAGACAAAAAAAATGGTTTAATTGTATTGTCAAGTCCCTGCCCTCACCCCAGATTGGTCTGAAAGGAAGCCAGCATTAAATTTAGCTTTAAAAAGTCATCTCTTTACATTGTATTGTATTGTGTAAATGTGGTGTACGTCTAAAATCAACACTCTAAACAATTTGCAAATTAATGTAAACAATGTGTAGATAATTTAGAATTCTTTAGAATAGAGTATAAAATTGAGAATTCTCCAGAAATGAATTAAAAATGAATAAAATACTACTACTTTTCTTTTTTGTTTGTATAATTTAGCATTTTTTTTTTTAAGTTACAGATTCTTTAATAGTTTGAAATTTAATTTAATATGAAGAACGGTTGCGGGAACTGTGTATGTCTAGTTTAATGAAAAGAAGGATTGGGGAAAACATGATAGATGTGTTCCAATATCTAAGGAGCTGCCATAAAGAAGAGGGAGTCAAACTATTCTCTAAAGCAGTGTTTTTCAACCACTGTGCCGCGGCACACTAGTGTGCCGTGACATAGTGTAAGGTGTGCCGTGGAAAAAACACTTTATATATAGTCAATATAGGCACAGAGTTAAATTTTTTTAACATTTTCTAATGGTGGTGTGCCTCGTGATTTTTTTTCATGAAAAAAGTGTGCCTTTGCACAAAAAGGTTGAAAAACACTGCTCTAAAGCACCTGAGGGCAGGACAAGAAGCAATGGGTGGAAACTAATCAAGGAGAGAAGCAGCTTAGAACTAAGGAGAAATTTCCTGACAGTTAGAACAATTAATCAGTGGAACATCTTGCCTTCAGAACTTGTGAATGTTCCAACACTGGATGTTTTTATGAAGATGTTGGATATTCTTTTGTCTGAAGTGATGTAGGGTTTCCTGCCTAAGCAGGGGGTTGGTCCCTTCCAAAACCGTTATTCTATTCTAATTATTTATGCTTTTTAAAAACCAATATGTAATTTGCATTATGTTTTAAATGAACCATATTTTAATCCTGTATCAGTGATACATTACCTGCATTTTAGCTTTACTCATTTTCAACATTCTGACTGCATTTATCATTTTAACCTCATCACTTTAAAAATTTCCCATTCAATAAAACTGCACATCTCTAAAATGCTTCTAGCACTTCAGTGTCATCCCAAATCATTTCATCATTGTCCGTTAAGCTGCCCTTAAATAAGTCTTCCACATGATTGTGTACTACTAATTAATACATAATATATTGTTCAGAATCCAGGAAGATGGAAATGTGACTTGCATGAAGTCCCTGTCAGGGTAAATGTGAAACAGAGGATTTGAATGCTCTGCTGTTCCTAAAGTAGCATTCTTCTTGCTATTATTCAAGATATAAAGAAACCTGGAAAACTTCCCTCCTTTTTAATTTAAATAGATTGCCACTGATAAGTATGTAGCTTGAGTACCATTAATGTTAATTTAGAATGCATTACCGTGTTGCACTGGGCAATGTCAACTTCAAACTAACCACTAAAGCATTGTTGTTCCCATAGCTTCCATGCTGTTTCTTTCCATCATTATTATTATTATTATTATTATTATTATTATTATTATTATTATTATTATTATTATTATTATTATTATTATTATTATACAATTGTATCATAGTGGCCAGTTGTTTCGCCGGATTTGGCATTGGTTACTACTCGGGCCCCACCCAGGGGCCTAGGACGTTGTAACGTATTTTTGAAATATGCGTGCAGATCCAAGCAGTGCGGCTTTTTGCATTTGACTGATGGCGATTTTGTCAATTTTTAACTGTTTTAAATGTAATTCCAGTGCTTTTGGAATAGCACCCAGTGTGCCAATTACCACTGGAATTACCACTGCTGGTTTGTGCCATAGTCGTTGAATTTCAATTTTTAAGTCCTGGTATTTTGCAATTTTTTCATGTTCCTTCTCAGCGACCCTGCCATCACCTGGTATTGCAATATCTATGATTGTAACCTTATATTTCTCAACCAATGTGATGTCTGGTGTATTATGCGCCAGTATTTTGTCTGTTTGTATGCGAAAATCCCACAAGATCTTGACCATCTGATTTTCAGTGACTTTTTCAGGCTGATGTTCCCACCAGTTTGTTGCTGTTTTAATATTATAATTTTTGCACAAATTCCAATGGATCATTTGTGCTACTGAATTGTGCCGCAATTTATAATCAGTCTGCGCGATTTTTTTACAGCAGCTGAGTATGTGATCAACAGTTTCATCAGCTTCTTTGCAAAGTCTGCATTTGGCATCATCAGAGGATTTTTCGATTTTGGCCTTAATGGCATTTGTGCGGATAGCTTGTTCTTGCGCAGCCAGGATTAGTGACTCTGTTTCTTTCTTTAATGTACCTGTTGTTAACCATAACCAAGTTTGTTCACTGTCCACTTTATCTTTTATTTTTTCCAGAAATGCAGTGCTTTGTTCTGCCAACTCTCCATTCTTGATTTTATCATATGTTTTCTGTATTCTTGTTTCGTCTGTTGGGCGTTCAGTAGTTTTTTGTTCTTTACTTCAATTAATAGATGTTCTTGACTTTCTTTTAAATAATCAGCCAGTGCTTGTTTTTCTTCTTCAACTGTTTGCTTCACTTGTAATAATCCTCTGCCACCTGATTTTCGGGGCAGGTACAATCTATCAGTATCACCACGTAGATGTAAACTGTAGTGCATTGTCATTAGTTTCCTGGTTTTTCGGTCCAAAATTATTGTTGTTGTTGTTGTTGTTGTTGTTGTTGTTGTTGTTCTAATACCTCTGAGAAGCACATCCATTTCTAAATGTCCTTGATGCTTCCTATTAAAAGCAGTACATAAGATAAACACATCATAATGTGTTGTTTGTGAGAAACAGCTGCCACTCTCTGCCTCAGAAATGTTGAACTTTCTATTATTTAAAAGGCAGACATGAGTAATGAGAATGTTAAATAAGACTTTCTACCTCAAAAGGTCTGGAACGCATCTGAATCTTTTTTTTTTCTTTTTTCTTTTTTAAAGCATGTTTATTTGGGTATGGGATAAATTATAATTCCATAAAGCTACCAATTTGTTCTACTTATCTAAGGCCTAAGATTTGTTCTATCAATCTAATTGGAACAGAGACCAGGTGAATGTGAATGCTAATCCTGCCTTAAGCATGAACACCAATTTAGGCTGACCTATTATCCTATGATATTAGCAAGCTGCATCAGAAAATGTTGGCCCCAAACAATTAAGAGACACTAGAAAGAAAAATATAAGGGATGTGGTGGCTTAGTGGGCCTTATCTCTATAGCCAACTGGAGTTGACTCTGCGGACCAGCGGTGAAATTCACTTACCTTCCCTACCGGTTCGCAAATGTGTGAAAGAGCACACAGGTGCTTCACTTGCATGTGCTGCATCTGAGCATACTCACCACCTTCTGCGCATGCACAGTGCTTGCACATTAGTTTGGGGAGAGTGGGCGCAGCTTCCCGCAGCCGCCACTACCGGTTCGCCTGAACCGGAGAGAACTGGCTGAACATCACCTCTGCTGTGGACCATTACAAAGCTACCAAGAGTCAAGTTTCTCTGCAGAGCCCATCCATAGACAGGATCAAGAATGACATATTCACATTTTATGCTACCTGAGGAAATAAGTAGGCTGTGTTCAGCCTAGCCCGTGAAAGAAAATAACCTCACTTTGATTTTATTTGGTAAAAGATAGGACAGATAAGAACTTTAACTGGCTTTCAGGAATCTGTTCTTTTACCTCATGACAATCCTGCAATCCTGCCATGGCAGTTTCTTGATTTGGCAAAGGAAGGACACAGCTACAACTGAACCTTTTTTTTTTAACCTGACTGGGATGTTGTGGTAACCATTATATACTTGAGGAAAGAAAACAATTAAGAGACACTAGAAAGAAAATATAAGGGATGCAGTGGTTCAGCGGCTAAGATGCTAAACTTGTTGATTAGAAGGTCAGCAGTTCGGTGGTTTGAATCCCTAGTGCCGCATAATGGAGTGAGGTCCCATTACTTGTCCCTGCTTCTGCCAACCTAGCAGTTTGAAAGCACGTAAAAATGCAAGTAGAAAAATAGGAACCACCTTTGGTGGGAAGGTAACAGCACTCTGTGCACCTTCGGTGTTTAGTCATGCCGGCCACATGACCACGGAGACGTCTTCGGACAACGCTGGCTCTTCAGCTTAGAAATGGAGATGAGCACAGCCCCCAGAGCCAGGAATGACTAGCACGCATGTGCAGGGGAACCTTTACCTTTAGAAAGAAAATAACTTGGGGGTTTCAGCTGCAGTTGCTGGCACATGACTAAATTTAAACTGGGTGAAAATTCTCAGGGAGAGGAAGAAACAATTTGGCCCATGTTCCATATTTAATTCCTGACACAAGGTCTTCATTTGTTGATTGGTCAATCCTATTCTAGTTAATAGTGACAAATTCATCATTTGTCTTTTTTTTTGCTGCCTCATAATGATGACAACCACAAAAACAACTTTCCTTTCAACAGTATGAAAGCCACACTTATAAAGAAAGAAAAGATACGAATCAAGGGGTTCAGAAGGAGCTATAGTCTTTATGACTGCAGCGTTTTGAAACAACAATATTGAAATAAAAGGGAGAATGTTGTCAATAATTCTAGGCATGAATTTGTAATATCTTCTTTCTCTCTCCCTCCTTTCACATTCAATAAAAGCAAAATAGATCATGATGGGCCAGTTTTTCAGCAGCATGTTAGCTAAGATTGAATCTTTAGGAAGTCAACAAATGTTTTTCTCAGAGGGATAGACAAATCTGATCAGGTAAACAGCACCAAACTATATGACAAATATGAAGTCCATTATAAAGTTTAAACAGTAGTAAATATTAAAACAGAGTGAAAAAGAAAATATCTGGGGGAAAGCAATAATCACTGGAAGGAAGCGGGATAAACTATGCTTGTATATTTTTCAGCCTTACCATTTGTCATGGTTTCAAAAAACTGTATGCAAGTACTGTTTGAATTATTCCAACCTATTTAAGCACAGAGGAAGTAGGCAGGTGTTGTCATAAAATAGAGGAGCGGCGTGGTGGCCTAGATGCTCACTTCTCAGGCAGAAGGTTTGATCAATTCTAGGTAACGGCTAGCAGAAAATCCTACCAAGTGTTATTCCTTTCTTCTTGGAAGGATAGGGAATTTTTTTTTAAAAAAGTAATTTTCCTGGAAAAAATTCTTCCAGGGAATCTCAAGGACCAGGACAGATTTCTTTATTGGACCACTTTTGGATATCCTGCGACTATAGGAATTCCACGCTGCAGTCTAATCTGTCTTTGATGCTGCCAGCATTTTGTTTCTTAAGCCTACTTCATAAATTTCAGTGGATGAAAATAGAGTCAGCTAGTGATGTGCAGTGCAGACTGTAAACACCACAAGACCTAACTGGTTGTCCTTTTGCTTCTTGCCTTTCCTACCAGCAATCCTCCCTGTGAAAACCAGCCTGCCAGTGCTGACTTTTCCTTTCAGAACTTGATTCCTCCTCACTGGTCCAGATGACCTGCCTTTCCCTTTATAGATGGTTGCATTCATGGATGCTTTTAAATCCCCTACCCATTTCTGATGTCAATACAGACTCTCTCTCCGACCAAGACACTTACTCTCAAAGCAGGATAGAATAATGAAATCAACAGGAGAACAGGTAGTTCTTTCCTTCCTACATTCTTCTGTGAGTTCACAGAAGCTTCAAAACAAGGAAAAAACTGACGTTCAACTTGATAGAATGTTCCTACTTGCAACTTATAGATAGAAAAAAGAGGGAAAAAATGAATGACAGGGAAGTTTTCTAAGTTGCAAGGAAAGCATGCTTCATCGATCCCACACAGAAGCTGAAAAGGATATCTACCAGAAGATGTAAGAGATGAATAGAGCAACTCTAGAACTCTTCTAGAATTGAAGATAGTTTGTTGACTTGGCAAGCCATTGTTCAATCAAGATTACATAGCAAAAATCAACAGTTGGAGGTGTTGGATTGACAAGCACTGCAGCTGCCAGTGCTGGAGCTGCAGCTAAAATGGAATTAAGTACTGGAGATTATCTGCGTTTAGAACAATTCACAAGAATTACTGTTTGCGTATCATCTGCAAAGAAGGCACTAGATTTTCCGAGTCTAGACAATCCATATATGTAGACTTAAAGTAACACAATTCTCAGGGGTGGCCAAACTATCTGATTCTTCACTCCTTTTTCCCTCCTATTGTGGTAAGAGTTATCAAGCCCTAATAAATTAATAACTTCTGCCACCTCTTCTACTGCTTCATTCTTTAGAAATTATAGCTGTATAAAACAGACTTAATGGTTGCGATGACTCGGTGCTTAAAGACACTCAGCTTGTCAACTGGAAAGCTGAGAGCCCAGGTTTGGGACCCAAGGACTGCACCATGGGATGAGCTTCTATTTTTGCCCCAGCTCCTGCCAACCTAGCAGTTCAAAAGCATGCCAATGTGAGTAGATAAAATAGGTGAGATGGTAACAGCATTCTCTACTCCTTGGCATATAGACGTGGTGGCTACATAACCACAGAAATGTCTTCAGACAACCCTAGCTCCCTCCGCTAAGACACAGAGATGAGCACCATCCCCTAGAGTTGGACACAATTGGAGAGTGGAAACACTTATCTTTTTAAGATAGATTTAAACAAGTTTTAAAAAGAAATCCATTTAAAAGCCAACTGCTTACTTACGACATAACAAAGAGCAAACCAAACAGAAGAAGAGAGATTGAGTTACGGTCTACTGTGATTGAAGGGAACATAATCCCGGACAATAGAGAAATCAAATGATAGAGATAGATAGATAGATAGATAGATAGATAGATAGATAGATAGATAGATAGATAGATAGATAGATAGATAGATAGATAGAGGATTTAAATGTGAAACACATTCTTTTTCTTCTTTCAGAGATCTTAGAAGTGGAACATGTTTTCTCACTGCACTTTGATCCTTTCCTGGACCACTATTTTCTATATTAGCCAGGGTTATTACTGCATTGCTTCTAGGAAAACATTCAAGGATTGTGCTGGAGAAGACCAGTTTGACAAGCCAATCATGGAAATCATATTATGTGCTTGCTAAAAAATGTGTACCAAGTAGCCAACTACAAAGCAGGGTTAGGACAGGGCATATACCTATCAGATCACAAAGTCACGTCTTTCCATTGGTTTTCTCCACCAAAAGAATTAAAAACTCTGCGGGTGCTTTCCCCCACCATCACCCCCGACACTTCGCTTCCAGTTTCCTTTTCTTTTAATTATTCAAATGAAGAAATCTGGGAAGATGGCCACTTGACTGTGAGCCCCTAGGAGCCTTGTACTGAGTGAATTAAATCAGTGACTGAAGGGCTGTCTGCAAATCACCTTTAGAAGTACAGCATCTGCTGCAGTCACTTTCCCTAACATCCATTCCGTGACCTTAAGTTGCTTCTTCAGGATCAGTGAATTTTTTTTTCTCTGTCTTTCTCTTTTACAAAAATAAATAAATGTACAAAAATGTTTTACTGAGCTTGTGTGTGCACGTTTTAAAGAAAGTTACTTCAGTGACTGTGTTTTGGAATTGTTATTTCTTCATTATTCCAGCAACCCACAACTACCGTCACTTACACACACGTGTGCATATACATACACAGCTTTGTCAGGTTTGTGATAATTTTATGATAATTTGGAAATTTTAAAGCTCAACATGGAATACATTATTGCAGCATTACTAATTGAATGCCAGTTTTTTTTAAAGGAAATAGAGGAATATCTATTAATTTTCTATTGATAGAAAAACAATTCATTAATATTGTTAGCTGCATGGAGCCACTGTATATGAATTGAGCAGCCCTATAAATGTCTTAATAATAAATAAATAAAATCGGCAATACTGATATATTTCTCAGACCCAGTGTCTAAGTTAGGAAATAAATTGTAGTGGGTATGAAAACATTGCAGCAAGAACGTATTTATAGATTAATGCAGATGAACAATAACTATATCATTGCACCTTTAAGGGGTTTGTAATATTGTATGTCTGTTACTTCAATGCAATAAAGTAAAATTGCAAAATAAATAAAAAAACAATTACAACAGTGGTGGTTATGTGGACAAAAATGACTTATTAAAATGATGACGATCCAAAATAAGGGATTGTTGTGACCTGCCAGTTGCCAGGGAAGCTGGCGGCAGACTCGGACGATGAGGAGGTAGGGGAAGAACTTGGCTAACTCTGGAGTCTGGGGAAGGCTCTGATGGATGCTCTGCATCAGATGCAGAGATAGAGCCAGGGCCATCCGACATTTCCCAGCTACTATAGAGGCAGCTGCTTTCAGAAGCTGAGATGAGTGGAGAGGACGAACAGCTGGGGCCTGTTTCAGATGCACGCATGCACAGAGCTGTTAGGACAAGGAGTCGACTTGGGAAGCAAAGCACACATGGATGCTGAACGGCCCCTCCCTGACTGGGGAATCAATAGAAGGAAAGGGAAGTGGTGGTTGTAGGAGACAACAGTTTGGATTTCTTTCGGAAGATTTGCTTATCATGGTTCCTGCCTCAGAGACTGCTTGCCAGAACTTAATTTACAGCTTTGTGGATGGAAGTTTCTGGCCTGGCAATTATCTCAAGGAACTGATAAGGTCTGTTACTGCAGTTAACTGTTTGAAGGATTATTGTCTGGACTTTTCAGTGTGTGAATGCCATTAATTCACAAGAGGTAAATAAAGAGGGGGATTTCAGGACAAGGAGTCTGTTTCTTTTTGGGCTGAGTCAGAACAGGGATAAAGGAGAATTGCAGAAGTTCAAAGAGGAATGCCAAACCAGAAAGGTAGTAAACCAAAGACTATTATCTCAACACAGGAATCATTTTGGGAGATAAAGGCAATAGGTGCCTCAAACACTATGAGAGGAACACCAAATCCAACTAAGTAAAGTTGTTGCATTGCTTTACTTTGTGCTCTTTTTGAATCCTCCTCAGCTTTTCCAATATTGTAGCCAAAAGAAACCACTTTTGCATGAAACTTCTTCCAGTTTTCCACTGAATTATTACAAGCAATAAAGGTCCCCAAAACAATGTCAAAAATTGATAAAGGCAAATGGTTCTGTCACTGGTTATCAAAGCAAACAATATTGTTTCCATGGCATAAAGAGAAAGACCTGCTAGGTATGTATTATACTTCTTGGTATTGAAAGAATAGAGACATAGCTAGCTTAAAAAGAGCTTCAACAACTTTACTTTCAAAGTTTTGGATGACTAGTAAGAATCTATGCCATTGTTATTGATCTTATAACCTGAGCAAAATCACTGGGTCAGTGTTATTAAGAATATTCTTCAAATTGCCAGCTCAACTCCTGTTTCAACTCTGTTGTGCCCCAGCTGCTGTCTATACAAATTCTACTTCTCTGTCAATAGAAACTAGGCATATTACAGTCCACAACCTTTAACAAAATTATACAATGACAGTTGTATCCATTCAAATATTACCAGTCCTCTGATCATTAGTATATTATTACCTTGAATTAGAGACTGAAATCAAAGTGAAAGTGTGGATGTATATATATGTGTTTATATGTGTATACATACACGCCCCTCCCCACACAAACAAAGGATGTGTCAAAAGTCAAGCCTCATAATCAGAATAGGTTTCATTAATTAACATCCCAAGGGCCCGAGATAGGTAGATGTTAGTGTTTGGTGGTGTTAGAATATCATCACAGGTTTTCAGATGTCCTTTGCAATTGACTGATGATGATTTTATCAATGCCAGTGGTGTTCAGTGGTACTCCAGAGGTTTGGGGTTGCAACCAAGGAGCCTTTTGCTATTGGTATTATTTTTCTTTTCTTTTGCCAGATTTGTTTTATTTCTACTTGTAGGTCTTTAAATTTTGTTATTTTCCCAGTTATTTCTCTTTTGTTCTGCTATCTCAAGGTCTTGCAATTTTCTTCCTTATTAATAACTGTTTATTATTATGTACAAAGAAATTATTATTGTTATTGTTGTTATTATTATATACTTTATTCATTAAAAATGAAACTCAACCAACTGAACATTTAAAAATGCATCAGAAATACCATTGACTGGTGCTAATGGTTGATACGGTCCGCTGCCAGCATCCTAGGTATCAACCAAGTACCTTATTAAAATATACGATTTATTATTATTTAATCTTTGGTGAGATTCACAGCCTTTGGGGCAGGTTGGTAGCTCAACAGCTCGAGTCCTAACAAAGGACCTAGGAACAATAAGGTAACGTTGGAGGATATAAGGTGTTCCAAGTAGGGTGGTTTTTTGTAGAATCAGAATGTTCAAGTCTGATAAATTTAACATTTCCAAATAGCGAGGTAGCCCTTTAGGTATTACTCCAAGGGCTCCAATTACAATCGGGACAACAGACAATTTCTTTTTCCACAGTCACTCAACTTCAATTTGCAAGTCCCGGTACTTTGTGATTTTTTCTTGCTGTTTATCTTCAATTCATGCCTGTCAGTCTGAATTCTGAAGTCCCACAAGATCTTGACTTTCTCATTCTCTAAAACCTTCTGAACCTGATGTTCCCAGTGGTTTTTGCTGTACTCAGATCCAAACTTTTGGCACAATTTCCAGTGAATGATCTTAGCAAAGCGGTCATAGCGTTGAAGGTAGTCAGTTTGTGAAATTTTGCTGCACCCACTGATCAAGTGGTCGAATGTCTCGTCTTTCTCATTACAGAGGCGTCATTTGCTGTTGGTGGTAACATGTTCAATTTTTGCCTTCATGCAGTTTGTGGCTAAGGATTGTTCTTAAGCTGCCAAAATAATCTGTTTCTTTTTTTCGGTGCTCCTGATCTTAACCAGTTCCAAGTTAGCTTTTGGTCAGCTTTGCCTTCAATACTTTTCAAGTATTGGCTATGCATAGCTTTGTTTTTTTCCAATTTTCAGCTCCCTTCTCAATTACTTCTTTCTTATATTCAGCTTTTGACTTAGCTGTCTTTAAAAGGCCTCCTTTATTTAGTTCCTTAATCATTGGTTCTTCACTTTTCTGGATGTAATCATTCAAGTTGTGTTTTTTTCTTCCACAGTCTGTTTTACTTGTAGGAGTCCTCGACCACCCTCTGCTCTTGGTAGATATAATTGGTCAACATCACTTTTAGGGTGCAAAGCATGATTCATTGTAATAAGCTTCCTTATTTTTCTTTCCAATTCCATCTGGGTCATGGCATTGTAGGTAGTCAGTTTGTGAAATTTATTATTATTATAATTATTATTACTATTATTATTGACTTATTCTATTTTAGTAATTGAAAATGAGAGCAAACATCACTATTACTAAACATCGTTATCATCTGCTAAATGTGCTGCATTTTAAATAATAAAAAGGCATGTTCTGTTATGTTTTATTTTAATGTAAAAATGGAGCTGCATCTCATTTATTATATGAGCATACAAACATACCACATACCTTTAAAAAAAAGTTGCTACTTGGTTTGGAAGAGAGGCCTTCCGTAAGTCTGTTAAGACCTGGCTGTTCCAGCAGGCCTGGGGCTGTTGATCTAGATTGATCTTCAGTCCCATTAAGATCAAGTGTATGTTGTGTCCTCCTTTTAACTCATCTTTGTTTTGCATTTTAAACTTTTAAAAATGCTTTTAAACTGTTTTTATGTAAGCCGCCCAGAGTTCTTCGGGATTGGGCGGCATACAAATCTATTAAAATTGGAAATTGGAATTGGAGAGATTAATACAACTAAGACCTACTTGGAAGAAGCAGTTGGTCTGTGGTGAAGATTACTCTTCTTTGAGTTTCTTCCACAAAGCTCATGGGATTGTACATAAATCTCCTTAAAGCCAATTTAGGTCGAGGTTTTGAAAATACTGGCAGTGTGAGTCAACCCATTCTTTAGTAAAGTAAAAATGATTAAAAAAAATATGAGTTTAATTGATCAGGTTGGCAGAAAGAGAGCTATTTATTTATTTATTTATTTATTTATTTATTTATTTATTTATTTATTTATTTATTTATTTATTTATTTATTTATTTATTTATGGGAAAGTTTCCAAGCCGAAGGAAGACATTAGGACACAAATTATTTTATTGTAATTCCTAAGTAGCACTATCATTATAATCACCATCAAGAGGAAGCCTGCACTTGGGAAGTAATTAGAATTTTTTCCCATTTATACACAAATTTCTCAGTTCACGGTTTTGGTAGAGAATTTCAAAAGACTTTTCATAACCAAATCTAATTCTAAAATAAATGATTTGAAAATTGTTATTATCTTAGGGATAGTCCCAAATGTCTTTTTTAAAACTTCTTTGTTTTGACTTTTAAATCAGTTTTTAATGTCAGAAGTCCATTAAATCTTTTTAACACCATGTTTTGCAAATGGTTTGCCATTGCTTCTTCCCTAGGGCTAAAAGAGAGGGATGGGTTCAAAGTTTCCCAGTATTCCATATCTAAAACAGGATTAGAATTCAGGCCTAATCTTCTTTTTGTCCAGCCTTTAATCTAGCATATTATGTACTGGCTACATATGTGGAAATTACAAACCAATCACACAAGGATAGCAGCTAGATTAACCATTCTTACATGCGGAGACTGCACAATCCACCATCACAATACACTGTCACATCTGGACACAGAGATGCTATATCTACTTTATTCCTTCAGCATATAAAATTGGAACAGATCAGATTTAAAGGACAACTATTCTTTGAAAGGAAGTCAGAATCTTTAAGTTTTCAATTTCATTTTTACATGCACTTTAGTATGCATGGGAGCAGGTTACCAAGCTTGGAAGTCAATCAATATTTAGTAAAATAATTGTGAAAAAATAGATAAATTGTTCTATTTGAAGATTACCTTTGTTGCTTGTCTCTTCTTATAAAATTAGTTTTGCTGAAGGACCATCATATAGTACATGCCTTGGGGAAATAAAGCAGTGCATTTTTTATTGTCTCCAAATCTATTTTATGCTCTGTTGGTGTCAGCACTAAATTTGAAGTAGAAATCTCAGACAATGAGAGTAGACAATCATCTTGGGAAAAATATTCAAATGAAACTTTTGTGGCTGTACATGAAGATATATCACTTTCCTTAAAATACAGATCTATGCATAAATGAAAGATTATGTCAAGGGTGCAAAATTCCAGGACTTTTAAGAACATGTTTTATTAATTATATAAAAAGACCTATTTTAATCCAATTTCCCATAAAGTGACAGAAAACCAGTAAAATGCAGACTCCTTCATACCAGTGTCACAACAAAAGGCAGATCCAGTACACACAGACACACACACACGGAGGGAGGGAGGGAGGGAGGGAGGGAGGGAGGGAGAGACAATGTAGAAGATCCTTAACTTGTTGATTCATGTAAACAGAAAAACTTCATAGGCAAAAATAGTTGCTTACAATTTGTAAGAACTATAGTATTTAGATTACTATATAAGATGGTACTATAGGAAAGTTGCTGTTCTTTCTTTTAAACATTTATATTCCATGTATATTAGAAAAGAAAGAGCACTTAGAAAAAGCTTAATATTCTTCAAGTTTCCAAGGCTGTTGCTATTTAAGACTTGTTCTGAAATATACACAGGCAAACACCATCTAATTAGAAATCTTCTGGGAATAGATAGCAGAGATAACTTTTAATAGAATATTGAACCTTTCTCTGCCACAATGCCAGAAAAATCCACATCAGGCATACACTATCCCAAAGATTGTAATTTGCTGCTATTCATGAATGTCTGGAAAAGTTATTTAAATCCCCAACTTCATTCTAAATTCCAAATAAAAGAGAGGGAGGCCAAGTTTTGTTGAGATGTTTTAAATCAACAGTAGGCAACTCAATGTTTCTCAGTTCTGGATCTAAAACATGTGCTTGCGTAGGAGAAAGAACAGCAGAACCTGGGGTAAGAGTCAAAAGAGGAATCAGCCTAGAAGCTCCATGTAGCCACAGACTATGTCTAACCTCCTTTGAATTCTGTTAACTCTTCTCTAGCATCAAAATAGTGCTAACTACTAGTTCAGTAGATTCATGTGCATAGGTACGAGCAATAAATCACTTTAATTGGAACTTCACACGTGGTCCTGGTCTTTTGCACCTTATAGCTTGATTTTGACTGGCCTTTAAAAAAGTTGATTTCTAGAAGATATCAAGTTGCCTATGCACATATTCACCAATAAAACCAATCTAGCAAATTAATCCTGCACTTATGAAAGTTAGCAGTAGGAAAGGGAGAGGAATAAAACTCTTCTCTTCCTGAAAGAAGGGGAAGGAGAGGAGGAAGGAAGGAAGTAGAGAAGGAAGGGAGAGAGAAAAGAAAAGAAAGAGAAAATAAGGTGGTGTCACAACAGTCGCTAGTGATGGTAAACAAAACAATCCAAACTGTACCTTATAGCCTTTTAAATGGAATAACAATAGTATAAGAATGGCAAAGAAAAAGAATAACCATGTGAATGTACACCTAAAATTGTATGTAAGAGAATAAATGACAGTAAGAATATAAAGCACAATATAGGTAAACAATATTTGTTATAAATAGCTAAGTATAAATAAATATAGAATTGTACATAAAAATGGATAACGAATAATGAGACCATGAATGCACGATAGAAATGTATAGAAGGGAAAACACTAACTGCAAAGAAACCAATACGGAACTGCTGTATGATATACGATGGAACTTCTTGTTCCTATGTTGTTTTAAGTCATGTGTTTGTTTTTGTTGATGTGTTGATGTGTTTAAAATAAAAATTTATAAAAAAACCCCTCTTCTTTTCCTTTACAGTATCTTCAGACATATCCCTTGTTCCTTCACAAATTATAGAGGACAGAGAGAATGGCCTTGAGGAACAGAAGGAGGAACCACTACTAAGTCAATGGTTGGGTAATGGAGACTTGAGCCTGAGCTAAAAAAAAATAAGTTGAGAAAATCAACTCAGTCAAGTCCCTGTCTTGTTCACACAATGATAAAATGAGAAAGGGGAAGCACATTCAAACTTGTAAGATTCTGTTTTTAGAGCTGTTAGACCTACATGGTGTTGTTTCTTAGGCTGGTTTACCTTGTTGGACTCACACAACCTCAACAGAATGTTTATTATTGAATGTAAGGAGAAAGCTTTCCTAGACGTCTCCACTCAACACAAGAGATACTCTGAACATGACTCTCCATGTTTCTCTACTTTTATCACTCCTTCATAATGTCTGAGCATCTGTTTAAGAGAACTCTTAATACTTGTCCTTTCACTCCTATGACAGGGGAAACAATGGTTTTTTTTTTACCCATTCGGCTTAGTATATATTTGTCCTCTGGGTGTAAAAAACGAAGCAGCATTAATTAACCAGATGATTTGATGGTGGGAGAAATTAGGGAAATAGAAGCAAGCTAGACATATGGAACTCTAAGGATATACCCACTCATTACCCTTGGTAAGTCCTGAATTGACAAGAACATTTCTCAGACGTTTTGTTCTCCTAAAATTAAATATATATTTTTTGCAATATATCAGGGATGATAAGGGCTACAGTTTCTGCTCTCTTGATTTAACAAATAATTCCATATGATACATGCAGTTAGTGTTGAACTGCTCACATTTTTGATTGTGCACTCCAGATTTCCTTAAGCTCATGTCCTTCGGATATATTGGAACTACAACTCCAAGTTACAGCCATAATAGACTAAAACAACCACAGAGTACAAGCTGTAGAAGTCTAATGTACTCAGCATTGTACATGGCTCACATGAGTATATATGAAAGGAGAAGGAAGCAGATTAAAGGAAAAAAAGTATTTATTTGGGTGTTTTACCACACCAGACAGCCTAGAAATTTTATTGTCAATAAAAACCTAGGCAATAAGACTATAACATTAGTAGGTCCTAGAGCTACTAGGTACTGTTCACTGTCTTAATAAAACTGGAATATTGCTCAGAGCATTGCCACATATTTTTTTGATTCATTTTTTCACCCCTGTCCTTATGTGAGAGTTTAATTAACTTTCAGAACCTCATTATATTTTCATTTCTAGAAAGAAGTGCAGAGACCATGGAAGGGAAACAGGAATGCCATTGTCAACCTCACATCCTTTCAATCAAACCAGAGTTGTGCTAGAACTGATGAAACCTCAGCACGTTTAATTATCTTAACAGCTTGCTGGCTAGGAACTGATAAAAGGATTTATGTTAGTCCCATCATATCATTCCTGCTGATTCAGGGGAGCTATGGGTTGCTAGTAGAATTTAGCATCCTTGACATCCTTAAAATATTCCGGATAAAGACTGATTATAAAATAAGTCTTGATCATAATTGAAATTGTCCCTTTAAGGACATGTTCTCCCTCGCAGTTTTCAGATACTGTGGAAAAGTTTAGGGACAAAATTTGGAGCTATATGATTCTGAATTACATAATGGAAGTTGGAGGTAAAGTACATATTTTGAATGTGTCTCTATCTAAAAGAAACGTTCACCTCCTTGCATGTAGTAACATCCTTATTTCAGTGAGAAACTGTTTACTTATATAACAATATTGGCTACTGACCTGAATCCAAAGATTGTGTGGTACATACAAGCAGGGGTGGGGTTCAAAAATTTCAACAATGGGTTCTCTGCCCAGTTTCTGGGTGGGCATGGCCATAGTGGGTGGGACCAAGTTTGCCTCCTGTACCACAGCAGGTGGAGGGCAGTTTTGTCTTTTCCAGGTTCCTTGATTTCCTCGAGCCTTTGGAAGGGCAAAAACCTCCCCCCCTGGGCTCTGGAGGCCCTCCAGAAGTCAGAAACGGGCTCATTTCAAACCTTTTGGAACTTCCAGGAGGCCCGTTTTTTCCCCTCCCAGAGCTTCCGCATAGGCCCTGCACTTACATCCAAAATGGGCTGCATAGAGACTCCTGGGAGGGGCGTGGTGGGGAGGGGCATGGCATGATGGGTCAGCTAGAGGTGGGATTTGGAGGTTCTCCAAACAGGCCATAATGTTAGCTGGTTTGCTGAACCCGGGCGAACCTATAGCAACCCACCTCTGCATACAAGTATACGTATTGCAACTAAAAAATACAATAGAAATCAACCTATTATGGGAATACCTGGCTCCCTAGAGAAGGCTGCAATGCTGGGAAATGTAGCAGGAAAGAGAAAAAGAAGATGATGATCAGACGAAAGATGAATGGACTCAGAGTGATGATGCGTACACTTTTGCTTTTGGAAGAGATAAAAGACCAGGCTACATCATCAGGAGAAAATCATTCTGTGTAGCTGCTAAGAGCTGACTATGAATTGAAGGCACATAACCAATCAATCAATCAATCACTCTAGAGGAATGGAAACAATTAATGAGGGCTGAATACATGGTGGAATAACATTACTTTACCACTGGAAAGGAAAAAAGGAAATATATATCCTGGCCTTCAATCAAGAATTCTCATGTATTTTAATGAGCCGCAGGAGTGACCTCAGAGCTGGCTTCCAAATGCTGTACTTTGATGGGAATCGGGAGTTTGTAAACTTGAATATAATCTCTAGATAAATACCTTTATCTACTGGTTAAAATTACATCATAAACCTAATGGACTTACCCATCTAAAATTGAAAGATAGCTCCATGGAAAATAGTTATTTTTTAAAAAAAAAACACCTGAGCCCCTATGGTGTCTCCAGTAATACCATCTTAACTTTAGAGTCAGATCAAGCTAGATCAATATTAAAATGAAGGATCTTAGATACAGAAGGCCAAACAGAGATTGCTGCTTTTTCTCATAATGTTAATAACCAAATCTTAGCTTTTAAATCAGCTGCATATTTATATCACATTATCCAAATTCATTTCTAGAGCTTTATCTTTAGTCTGATTTAATGCCTTTAATGCCTTCCCCACAGCTGTTTTAGGAGGGAAATGTAGGATAACTCTATATGAAACCCAATACTGTATGACTGTAACTTTGTTGATTGTATCTTTAGAATTTATATCGATTGCTTCCTAGTATGATTTGCTTGCTTATTTGTAGCCTATGACTATCATTAACTTTATGATTTGTGATAAATGTATCTTTTCTTTTATGTACACTGGGAGCACATGCACCAAAGACCAAAGACACTTGGCTAATAAATAATTCTATTCTGTTCTATTCTATTCTATTCTGTCCCGTGACCTGGATACTGTGGAAACCACAGCCCATATTCTTTTGAATTCTCAGTTTTATGGGATAATCACCACCAGATGATTACCTATTTTTTAATTTAAATTTTAAAGCACTCTGATCATTTTTATTTGCATAATCTGTAAAACAACCAAGTTAAATCTATTTCTCTCAAATTAACAAAATTTTGCTACAATATGTGTAAGCTTTGCCCATAAATCTTGACTATAGTTATTTATATTAAAGGATAATTTTTGCTTTGTTCATTTCATAGAATGTAGTTTTATTGGTCAATGATAAAAATAGTTTTTATTCTATTCTGAAATTCATATCTGAGGAAAACAAGTTTCAGAACATGAATGTCACCACAAAAAAACATGTGTATTCTATATCCTCTATACTTCTCATTGATGGTAGAATCTCAGTGAACTCTTGGGATGTTTGGACTAACAGAATAACAAAGCTGGAAGTGACCTTTGAGGTCCTCTAGTCCAACCCTCTGTCGAGAAGGTAGTCCTATACCATTTCAGACAAAAATAAAGAATAAAGAACTAGACTAGATGGGTAGATTTAGTTTTGGCAAGATGGAATCTGCTACCAAATACTGGAAAGAAAAGCTGAAAAGTTGGATTTCTTATTTAGATGTATATAGATTGGAAGAACAGAGATGGAAGGGATATTGAAGGTCTTCTAGCCCAACCCCCTGCTTAGGCAGGAAACCCTACACCACTTCAGATAAATGGTTATCTATTCTCTTTTTAAAACTTCCAGTGTTGCAGCATTTACAACTTCAGAAGGCCGGTTGTTCCACTGATTCATTGTTCTGTCAGGAAATTTCTCCTTAGTTCTAAGTTGCTTCTCTCCTTGATTAGTTTCTACCCATTGTTTCTATGCATGAACGAATGTGGCTACAACCAATTTTATAATTGTTTTGCTGAAAGTTACTTTCTATCATATTTTAATTCTGATAAATATACAAGTGTCAAAAGATGGAGCTAAGTGTATCATCTTGATTCCAGTATTCAGCAGTTGTATTTGTCTAACCCACAAATCCCAAAACTGATTTTTGGCAGCTGAGCGAGTTATGTGAACTCAGAAACTTTTCTTCACAAACAGTACATAAGGCCAACCAGTGCATTCTTGCCAAATGTCATTCTTTAAACCTGCACACACATTAAGATTATTGCAGAGTTAGTGAGAGATACATTTAAAAAGTGAACAAAAATTAGTATCACAGCATTCAACAATGGAGCACTTTTGAGATTTGTAAAAGTATAGATTTTAGGAGAAAAGACATGTTTGTGCCACTATTGAAATGGCCAATAACAAATTGCTATGCTATTTTTTTCCAGACATTTACCTTTTTATACACATTGGAATGAACACTGAAAACTATCATGCTGTGAAAATTGTAAAACCACCATAAAAAAAGAACTGCTTTTGTCACCAAGAGAAGAAGAATGCTGGCTAGTGAAAAGGAAACCATTACTTTTCAACTAAAATCAGAGCAATGGAACAACCTACAACTAATATTCAACCTTGTGCACTGTATGAGAGAATGTGGGGTGGCAGAGTCTTTGGGGAAAGACTCCAAATTAAACAATGAACTATCATTGCATATTGACTAAACATCATTTGATTGGAGATGAAATAATTCAGGGAAATCCCACAGGGGAAAAATTGAGAAAAACCATGGAAAAACTCAAATGGCACTGAACCACTGGTTCTTGGGCCTCTCCATTCTTCAATTGCCCATAGTCACTGGAAATTAGACAGTATACTGGTTGACTATGTGATGAAGCATAACAACAAGGACATTGCAATACAGGTAGTCTTCAACATATGGCCATTATTCAGCCCCAAATGTCTGTTGCTTGTTGAGTTCTGCCCCATTTTACATCCTTTCTTGCCAGAGTTGTTAAGTGAATCACTGCATGTGCTAAGTTAGTCACATGGTTGTTAAGTGAATCTGGCTTCCCAATGGACTTTGCTTGGCAGAAAGTTGCAAAGGGGGATCACATGACTCAGGGACTGCGACCATGATAAATATGAGTCAGTTGCCAAGCCTCTGAACTTTGATCACATAACCATGGAGATGCTGCAATGGTTGTAAGTGTGAAAAATGGTCATAAGTCCTTTTTCCAGTGCTGTTGTAATTTCAAGCGGGCACTGAATGCACATTTGTATGTCGAGGACTACCTGTACACAGAGACAGCAGAAGGGAAGAGAAAGAACTGGGGGAGGGAATCACAAAACATAAAGACCTTAAAACAGAAGTAGAATAATTATGGCACTAGGTTCCTCGGGTGCAATCCTAATACATCTGGAGTACCAATTGAACACCATCAGCATTGACAAAACCACCATCGGTCAATTTCAAAAGGCAGTTTTACTGAAAGCAGCTTACAGCTTACTCCTGTGGTGATACCTTTAAACTATCAAACATTAGCATCTGCCTATTCCAGGTCCTTGGGAAGGACTCAATAGGGAGATAAAAATGATGTCTAAACAGCTGGCTGACAGTGCAACTAACCTTAATAATAATTCACACTCAATTTAAAATGGGACAACCTGATCTGGGGTGCAAATTTTCAGGATGAGCACCAGCAATAAAGTAATATAGTTTTTTTCCCCCCTAACTCCAACATCTCTGCCCAAGATTGTAACCAGGGCCATGGCATAAAATTCAAAGTCTCAAAAGTCTGAAAAGCCTGTCAAACAAAACAAGAATCTAAGTGGAATTTAATTCCACAAGAGGCATCTGCCTATTGATGCAGAAGCCCAACTCAATCCAAAGGTTAATATACTAAATAGACTAGGAAATCAAATTTAACCAAATGACAGAACAGAACAGAATTACAGAGTTTGTAGATCTCCTAGCCCAACCCCCTGCTCAAGCAGGAAACCCTAAAACAATTCAGACAAATGGCTGTCCATTCTCCTCTTAAAAACTCCAGTGTTGGGACACCCACAATATCTGGAGACAAGCCATGCCACTGATTAATTGTTAACGCAATCAGGAAAGGTCTCCTTCATTTTAAATTGGTTCTCTCCATGATTAGTTTCCATCCATTGCTTCTTGCCCTGTTTTGTGGTGATTTGGAGAATAGGCTCCTCCCTTTTTTTTCTTTGTGGCAGCCCCTTAGATATTGGAACACTGCTATCATGTCACACCAGTCCTTTCTTTAAACTATTTATTAAATTACTTAGTTATGAGATTTCTACAGTGATTCAGTCTCTGAATCATAAATCTTGGTGGGTTATAGCAACAGCGAATAGAGAACTGGTATTGACAACAACTCCTTCCACCCTAAACCAACACTCCTCAATAGATTAAAAAAAAACCCATCTCCATCACCGTATCCCATGACCTGGGGAAAACCAGCTTAAGATATTCTGAAGGCAAGAAGGTTGGAGACCTGCCAGATCTCATGGGAGGGTGAGTCACAGGACAGTGGCCACTACTGAGAAGATGAATGGATCTTCCTTCTAAAGAGGCAAATATATTCCCTATGAAGTCAATGCCAAATTTAGTTTAGCATGATGGACCTACTGTGAAGTTATCATCATCACATTTTTTGCACTTAGAGATCAGACTGTTGGAAGGAAAAGGTGACTTTACAGTGTGTAACTGGGCAGAATAATACCTATCAGATAAGGGTGAGCAGGCATCAGCCTATTATTTTAGATTGTTCACTTTGTGCTTCAGGTTCCTTTATTTACGAAAGATTAAAAGCGAAGCACAACACACTGCAAAGCAAAGCAAATTCTCCTCCCCCACACTTTTATTTTATAGCATTTTATTTACATAGTTTTTTGGGGCGAGGGAGGGAAAGCTCTCGGTCCCCCACAGACATTTTGAACAACAGTAATAAAATTAATACGCAGACCAACTTTACCTTCAACAGATTCGCCTTCGGATAACTTGGGATTCTGTGATGGGCTACAAACATCAAGGTTTGCCCATGGCAAATATTTCAAATCAGATCTTTATCATGATCATAGAGCAGGATAAGCTACTTATTTAAAATGTATATAGCTGCCCATCTTACCAGAATTGACTTTTCCTAAGAGTAACTCATAGGTGGCTCAGTGGCTAAGATGCTGAATTTGTCGATCAGAGAGGTCAGCAGTTCAGCGGTTCGAATCCCTAGTGCCACTTAATGGAGTGAGCTCCCTTTGCTTGTCCCAGCTTCTGCCAACCTAGCAGTTTGAAAGCAGGTAAAATGCAAGTAGAAAAATAGGAACCACCTTTGGTAGGAAGGTAACAGTGCTCCGTGCACCTTCGGCGTTTAGTCATGCTGGCCACATGCCCACAGAGATGTCTTCGGACAATGCTGGTTCTTCAGCTTTGAAATGGAGATGAGCACCACCCCCTAGTGTTGGGAATGACTAGCACGTATGTGCAAGGGGAACATTTACCTATTTAAAAGTAACTCAACATGCTCGCATGTATATTATCTCTTTCTCCATAATACAAGATATTTTATTTAAAAAAATAAACAAAAAGGAACATTTAGAGAACAGGCTCCCTGTGGTTCTATTCTTGATTACAATCTACAAGTATTGTACACTTTACAATTGCTTGCAAAAAAAGATATTTCAGAATGCTAAAATTTGTAATGAACTGGATTAGTCTCCTATACAGAACGAAGTAACAAAATTTATGCGGAAGCATCTCTGAGATAGGATTTCAGTTACCATAGCTTCAGTGGAGTCCATTATGCTGAAACAGTTTGCAAGAAATATGTCACCAAGTCATAAAAGCTCCGATTTTTGAGAGTCCTGTGTCAAGTAAACACAGTAGGTATGCTGTATCAGGAAAGAGAAAAACAATCCTTTCAATGCAAATTAGAAATTACTAGAAACTTCTTAAATTGTGCCAGGTATAATTACAGATATAGTCTCTGCATTTATTCAATAAGAGCAATTATAATTGTATTCCAAGAAAGGCTACACACTGAAAGGTGAAACTACAAGAGTCAAGCTAGCTACAATGAGATGGTTGCCTTAAGAATATTAATACAGTCTCTATTTTTTTTTAATTCACTTCTTCAAAATATTGTTAATCCCACTTGAATTCTAGAAAGTAAGTGGTATGGATATATTTTTGTATATGTGTTTGTGTGTGTGAATGATTTTGCTTTTGCACTTTACAGGAGCAAATCATAGGCTTATAAAATATATTCTCCTGCTTTGCAAGTATTTGCATGATATTAGATCATTTGCATAATTTATGTAGTATCTCACATCTTCCTTGACCTCTTGCATTCCAACATCCTTGGAGTCTAAATGGTAGATAGTAATTAGGGTTTTTAAAAACATTTCAATATATTAGAACTGGTTCACTTCAGTGGAATTGAATTTGTAAAACTAACAATTCACTGCAAAAACACACACACACACACACACACACACACACACACACACACACACACACACACATTATAGGGCAGTAGTTCTCAACCTGTGGGTCGGGACCCCTTTGGGGGTCGAACAACCCTTTCACAGGGGTCACCTAAGACCATCAGAAAACACATATTTTTGAAAAAATATAAAATAATTTTATGGTTGGGGGGTCACCACAACATGAGGAACTGTATTAAAGGGTCACAGCATTAAGAAGGCTGAAACTCACTGTTCTAGGGAAAGGAGATTGATTAGCAATTGTAATAGCACATAGACTATAGTGCTTCATACTGCTTTTACAGCCCTCTCTAAGTGGTTTACAGAGTCAGCCTAGTGCCCCCAACAATCTGGCTCCTTGGAAGGATGGAAGGCTGAGTCAACCTTGGGTCCTTCAGGAATTGAACTCTTGGGTTGAGCAATGAGTTAGCCTGCAGTACTGCATTCTAACCACTGCGCCACCCTGTTTCTTATATCATTTATCATTTTGGAGTAAAGACACAACACATTTGATCTAAAAATAATAATAATTTTCCACCCCAAAAAGGCAACCCTTGCTTCTAAAAGCAAGTAAGAAAAAAGAAAGAAAGAAAGAAAGAAAAGAAAAAAGAATACCGCTGATTAAAATCATGCATCTTTTCTTTTTCTCCTTATGGAACAGATTTTAAAAGGAGAGGTTTTTCACGGATAGGAAGGAAATTATGTCTTTAATATGGAAACTGAACCTGACATCTACTTGTCCTGCTGTACTTCTAAGTGGATTTTGTAATCAGAAAAATAAGGGGTGCAATGCAATAGCTTGTCTACTGTGGTGGCTGCTCCTGTTTGTTTCCACTTTAGTTTGCTTGCCAATAACCATTTTCATCTAGCATTAGAAAAAGAAACCCAAGCTGTTCTGAAGCACAATTGCAGGGCCACTTTCTACTGGGTGAAAATTAGATCTTTTGTGTTTACTACCTGTCTGGATCCCCTTCCAGCTTCAAAAGCATTGTGTGACTGTTTTAAAGTGCCCACCTTCACAAATCTCTAATAAGCACAGAGCAGAAAAGGTAGCTTTTGAAAGAAGTGGGTGTTTGCATACCAAAAGGGGCAGAGTTGGAAGGGGAAAATAAACTGCTGATGAAAGAAGTCAAGTGGAGAGAATTTAAAATTTAATTTTGCCTGGACTATTTCCCAGAAAGTGAAATGCATAAATTACTGCCCCTTATGGACCATTGATGTTGTCTTTTCATTGACCTTTCAAAAGGCCCTGCAAAGCTAGGGTAATAAGAAAACAAATTGTACCTACCATTTATTTCATTTTATTTTGAAGAAAAACACATGCAGTGCATGTAAAACTTGAAAATTTTCCATTAAAAGAAATGTGTATGTAGTGAATAACCTTTTCTAAAAAAAAAAAAAAAAAGGAACATAAAGGCCATGCCTTTTCCTCTAAGACTCAAATTCACAGACCTGAAATCTCTATCCTGAATATTAGGTTGTCCTCAACAGTTTGTTTAGTGACCATTCCAAGTTACAAGAAGACTGAAAAAAGTGAGTTATGGTCATTTTTCATACATATGACTACTTCAACATCCCCATGGTCACATGATTTACATTAGGATCAGGTGTGGGATTCAGCCAGTTCGGGTGAACTGAATGCTAATTTTACATCTGGTTCACAAAACTGGTGGTGGGCAAGGACTGGCTGGCCACTCCCACCCCTCCCCTCCCAGGAGTCTCCACATATCCCATTTTGGGTGCCAGGTAAGTGCAGGGCCCACATGGAGGCTCTGGGAGAGCAAAAATGGGCCTCCTGGAAATTCTGGAAGTCTGGAAACAGGCCCATTTCTGGCCTCTGGATCCTGGGGGAGGCCATTTCTCCCTTTTGAAGGCTCAAGGAAAGCCTCTAGAGCCTGAAGAGGGCAAAAAACAGGTCTCCCAGAATTTCCAAAAGTTCCGGAAGTCCAGAAACGGGCCTCCAGAGCCCGGGGGGGGGGCATTTTCGCTCTCCTGGAGACTCAAGGAAAGCCTCTGGAGCCTGGAGAGGATGAAAACACCCTCCCCTTTCTGTGCTGCTGGAGGCTGCGTAGGCCACACCCACCATGGCCATGCCCACCCAGCGACCAGACAGAGAAACAGTTGCTACAATTTTTCAATCCCACCTCTTGATTAGGATGTTTGACAACTGACTCACATTTGTGATGGTTGCAGTCTCCTGGGGTCATGTGAGCACCTTTTGTGACGTTCTGAAGAGCAAAGTCAATGGGGAAATCAGATTCACTTAATATTGCCACCTTAACAACTGCAGTGATTCACTTAATTGTGGCAACACAAGTCTTAAAATGAGGTAGAATTAACTTAACAACTGTCTCCCTTAACAACATAAATTTGGGGCTCAATTGAAATCATAAGTTTATGGCTGCCTGTAACAGTAATCATAACATTCTAAACCAAAAGATAAAAACTATCCTTCTCTTTTTTTTTCAGCTCCATTGTATGTTTTTCAATTTCAACTAGTGATCACCTATCATTGTGTTCTGTGATCTGTCCTGAGTTGTTATTTAAGATGCCATATACATCTTATAAAGTAATAAAATAAATAACTGAACAGTTAAAAACAATATAATGAATTCATTAATGACTTGACTGATATTATATATAGCTTATTGATAATGGTTCAGTTCATCTTCATCCTTAATTTGTGAAAATAAATCAACATGATCTGAATAGTCTGGTCTAGTTTATAAATAAAATTGTCCTTTGGATTCTTTAGAATTGAAATTCTAAATTTTGCTCCCACCCTTAAAAAAGTACACTGATGTAAGTGTTCATATTTAAGTTAAGCATCAGCACTTTATAGAAAATAACTTCTGCATTTTCCCCCAACTATTCTCGTTAAGCTGAATAGGGAAGCTGGATTTAGTGCCATCTCTTTTATCATGGAAAACTTTTGGGTGAAAAATGTAATGGAAGACTTATATAGTTCTTGCTTTCACTGTTCTTCTTACACAGCTAAGTGTTGCAATATTTTATTAGTACGTTACAATCTTATGGTTTGCCATGGTCCAAAGGAGTGGTAACACAAGGACATTTACCATATGAGGGCTTTTCCAATTAGGAAACAGGAATAGCCACAGAAGCAGCAGGAAAAGACATCAACAATGTTCTATGCAACAGTTGATTAGTCTTTTTGACTTTTGATTTTCTTCTCAGTATAATTACAAGCTCTGGGATTTTGGCGTGATCTCACATCCAAGTACTAAGCAGGCCCAACTCTTTGCTTTTTCAGGGCTATGCAAGGTTGGCTGAGCAGTGCAATCTACTGCGACTATAACCCAAGATATAGCTCTAAATAGTCAAGACCAGATAAACAGCTTGTAAATATTTTTTTTTAGTTTAATCTCAGAAAGGAAGGTGACTCACAATGGGTTCACTTTCCAATTTATCCTACATAAAAGGACAAAACACAAAGGTTCTTTCCCTGCTTGCTGAGAAGAATTTTTATAAGGCCCTAAATCGAATAATAATCCATTCTTATTTCACTGTTATAGAAACCTCTTTTCTTTTTTCTTTTCAATAGCAAAATGGTCCTCATGAATATTTGAAGAACGGGCTGAAATCCTATCTAGCGTATGGTTAAAGGAATATATTTCTTGGTTATCGAAATAGCTCATATGGCTAATCTAAGTGCTATATGCGGGAAAATTAATCATTTGCATATTCCAGATTTTACATCTGGCTATGAAAATTAATGAAAAATGATTTTAAAGGGAAGGACACCTTATAGTCTCTCTGCCATAGTATAATCCTATTCTTAGTCATGTGATTGGACCCTGGATTTGTAATTTTATCCTTCAGTGCTTTTGATTACTCTTTCATATATATTGATTGCTTGCCACATTTAGTAGCATGAGATGATCCTCCAAGATGCAGGGACCTATTGTACGGATATGAGCACAGTGGGGAAAAATAGAAGGCACAAAGATCATTTCCAGAGTTGAATTCCAGTCCTCCATGGAACACTACCGACATAAATGCCACCTTCACCTATTTTCCTAACTGCATTTTGCAATGGCATATTGAAAGTTCAGTCATTCAAATCCTAGTCATCTCCTGTTTGTGCTATTGCAACACACTCTACTAGGGGCTACACTTGAAGAGTATTTGGAAGCTACAGCTGGTGCAGAGTGCAGTGATGTGGGCATTTCATGGGGCTCTAAGGATGGCCCATGTAATACCATTGCTGTGTGAACTGCACTGACTGCTGGTTTGCTTCTGGGTGCAAATCACATGGCATGGATGGAGGCTTCTTGAGGACCATCTCATCCCGATGAGATTGGCCCACCCCACCTGTTGCCAGCAGAGGAGGCATGCTGTGGGTCCCAAGAGCCAGGATATTCTAGCTGGCAGGATTTAGGAACTCTGCCATTGTGCCTGCCCTTTGGAACATTTTACACACACACACACCGAGTAAGGTGGGCTCCCACCCTCCCCTTACCTCCTGCAAGAATTTATAAATGAGGCTCTACAGTTGGCTTAGGGCTCTAATGAAAGTTTCACATTGGAGTGGTGATTGTTAGATTAATAACACACCCACCTCTTCTCCTTCTCATCCTACATCCCGTCTTTTAATTAGGGGTGAGTATTTGGATCTTTATACTATTTATTTATATCATCTATCATTTTATATAGTTTTATCTTTTAAGCCCTGTAAGCTATCCATGGTTACCTTATGGTAGAATGGGTGGCCAATAAATTTTACAAATAAATAAATACATGAATGGTTATGAACTAGAGGAAGCAGATTAACCAAAATGTAGCATGATAAACATGATTAAAAGAGTTTGGTGCAGCAGTTTAAACAGCAGGGTAGAAACTGTGAGTTCTTGCTTTGGGCATGAAGCCAGTTGAGTGACCTTGGGCCAGACTATTTCTGTCAGCTCTAGGAAAGAGGCAATGGCAAATCACTTTAAAAATGCCTTGCCAAGAAAACTGCAGGGACCTATCCAGACAGAGAACCAGACACAATTCAATTAAATTAAAGGAAAATAATGATTAATTTCCATGGTATTATTGAAATAAATAAAACTTCTATCCATTGGGGGCTTCCAAAGTGAATAAATTGTACACTTTATCTCTACATACAACATACATACATACAAAGATACAAACAGACAAAAACATAAAAATATAAAAAATAGATTTTCATTTTCTCATGTTATTTCTATTGGGTGCTTTAAAATGACTAGAAGTATAAGAAAATAACTCATTCCCAAAGGTAATGGTATTGAATTAAAATATTATTGGTTTAACAGAAACCCAATACTTGCATAAAATATGAAAATGGAGTGTGAGAGAGAGAATATGAATTTTTAAAAACAGAAAATACTTGCTTTCTGTACTAAATGGAGATAAAAATTCAAAAGGAAATGAACAGTTATTGAACCACAATGAAATAGTAACAGGCCATAGGAAAATGGATATGAATAATGGATAACAGTAATAGAAGCAACAACTAAAATATAGTTTCAGAGGAAGAAAATATATTTATCAAAAGATGTCTGACTGGATTATATCAAATGCCTATCTAATTTAGCTTTCTGTTCACACAATAGCCAAACAACTTCTGAATATAATAGAATCTCCTTTTAGTATTCCTTAGCCCAATGTTTTGAAAACTTGTCAACTTTAAGATACGTGGACTTTATCTCCTAGAACTCCCCAGGCATTGTGGAGTTGAAGGTGACTCATCTTAAATCTCTATGACATGAAGAAAGAGAGAAAGAGAAAATATCACTGTAATTATTTAAAAGAATCCATATTATAATTCATATTTCTTATTAAGTAAATTAAATTATGTATACCAGTGATGGCTAACCTTTTTGTCATCACGTGCTGAAAGCAATGCACACGCAACCACCAGTATCCCATGTCCCTGCACATGCACACATGACACTACCACCCCGTGCCCTGTTTTGTGCTTAGGAGGCCTCCCTGCAGACTTCTGGGAGCAAAAACAGGCCACAGGGTGGGCCATGCCACACACCCGGACCCCCATGCATGCATCTCCCACATGCCCCCCCCCCACGCACCTGTGCGGCAGGGACCTGAAAACCAGTTGACTGGAAGGAGGTGCGCACACATGCGCTGTGAAGCTGAGCTGGAATGACAGCTTGCATGCCTGCAGAGAGAGCTCTGAACGTCACCCGTGGCGTGCATACCGTAGGTTCGCCATCACAGATCTATACTTCATTTTCACACTTCTAGAAATCAGTTTCTTCAGATCAATTACCACTGTATTTTTATATAAAGTGATTTGAGGATTTTCACTGTTTTTCATTGGTTCAGTTGTGGAGCATTTATTATAGATGTGGAAAATACTGATACCTAATGACCTTTTCATTCCGTGGAGGTAAGATTTGAACCAGGGACTTCCTGATTCATAGCTTAGGTTTGTATTTATTGGGAACAGGTCTAGATCCTGAGAATTTTATCTACAAAAGTTAGCTTTTCTTCTCATATCTTGCATCAGTAATCATGTGAAAGGGATCCATATGTATAAGGCTGCCAAGCATCTGGATTGAAACCATCAATTGAGACTTTGAAGACTCCACAGGGAATCTAAGAGTATAGTTGTCAGTTTATTTACAGTAATTTGAAATTCAAAGGATGGAAATCTATGGATTAGAACAAGATAAACCTTTTCCACTGGCATTTTGATTAATACTCCACTTTTTAGACAACTGACTGATCAACTTTCCAAGTAGACTTTACTTTTGGGGAAATTCAATCTCCAATACTATTTTTTTCTAGTCTCACTTCTCCTTCTCCAAATTTGGAAATTTTTTGGCTTTGTTCATAGAACCATAGTGTGGATTCCTTGGTTTGGGCTTAGTTTGTTGTGTGAACATTGTGAACCATCATTTATGGGTGCAATTTTTTCAGGGCAAATAGTGGTGGAACTCCCAAAACATTGAAAGTAGGCCCCAGGGGAAATAACTTTGAATTCATTAAATTAAAAATCAAATCAAATTAAAATCATAGCAAGTGTAATTGCTCTATTATATTATAGATGGGAAAATAATAAAAACATTCCAGAGAAAGCATTTTGGTAGCATTGCTAAGCCTCCAAATTTGCTCAGCATAAGAGTGGGTAAACTAGGATTCATGTCTTAGAATAATAGAATAACAGAGTTGGAGTTACAGAGTTTCTTGTCCAACTCCCTGCTCAGAAGGAAACCCTATACCATTTCAGACAAATAGCTGTCCAATCTCTTCTTAAAAACCTCCAGTGTTGGAATGTACTTCGTTGGAAGTACTGTGATATATCTTGAAAACGCAATCATATGTAGTTATGGCTTATTTGTTTTAATTATGACAAAATAAAATGTGCATTAGCTTGATGTGTAATTTCCGTGTGAGTAGCAATAAGCAGTTTTCTCGAGACAGAGTATCATTCAACATTCTCCACAGCGGTTTAGATATTTTAACTCTAAAGCATTTCAAAAATACAACATCTTTTTTTGCTTTTGTTTTCTTTTTTCTTTTTAATCAGGATGAAGAAAGGAAAAAATCTTGGATATGACAATAGAGAAATATCTACAAAATGTCTTAGCTGAAAACTCGATTTAGTTTCTGCTTACAAATGAAAGCAGAAAATGTGTTTTCAAGGCATTAAGAGCAAAAAATAAGAAACATATCATAATCCTAATGTATTATTATTCTAATGAGACTTAAATCCCACATTTTCAAATATTAAACTCTATTCAACCATTCTGTCAAATCTCTAAAAGCAAAGTGGAAATCAGCAAGGAAGATTAATAATGAATTACACCAGTAGCTGTCTATTATTAATAAGGTGAGGGGGTTAATACAGTGTCAACTGAAATTCAGCTTTGGAGTTCACTATCATTAGATGTGTTATGGTTACCATCTTGGCTGTCTTCAGAAAAGGGTTGAACCAATTCAGGGACCTCATAGGGATATGCTGCTATTATTCAATGGTGTAAGAGTAGAGTAGAGTAGAGTAGAGTAGAGTAGAGTAGAGTAGAGTAGAGTAGAGTAGAGTAGAGTAGAGTAGAGTAAAATATTGGAATATTAAAATGTAGAGTAGAGAAGAATGGAATGGAATATTAGAAAATAGAATAGTATAGAATGGAATGGGGATAGTAATAGGAATATAATCAAATGTAATTACACACAGGGAGAGTGGGAATTCAATGAAGCCTTTTGAAGCATAATTGAAATCCATTCCCAAAACTGTTTGCTCTATAATGAAGCATTCTTCCATTTCAATAAACAATAGTCAATCACATTGGTGATACAGGTACATACACATGCATACATACACACATAGAGTTCATAATTTAGAGGGAGATTTTTCTTCTTCTAAAAAGACCTATTTGTCTTTTCATCTATTCTAAAGTCTCTTGGGATTTGTCTTTCCAATTTGTTTTGGCTGTGTTTTGAGCTGTTTTCATTGTTTGATTAATTAAAGTTGCTACTGGTGGTGTTAATTATTAATACACTGGTACCTCAATACCCGATGTTAATTGGTTCCAGGAAGCACTACGAGTACTAAAAACTACAAGTGCCAAACTAACCAGGTGATGTCCCATATGACCATTTGTGACCAGACCTTTCTATCTGTCCTTTTTCCTAAGTCAGCAACCTTTGAAGTGTGGTCAACTTCCTGCTACCCTCAGCTGTCCTCCCCCTCTTCCTTTTGCAATGATTGTCCCAGCATGCCCAACTTCTTATCTGTTCCCCCTGCAGCTGTCCTCCTCTTCCTTTTGCAGTGTACTGGATACCAAAGCAGCAATGATTACTGGGACAACATTTTTGCATCAAAATGAGGTGAGTTCTAAATTTGATGTGTTTTGAAGCAGTCAAATACCAAGGTACCATTGTATTATTATTGTTGTTATTTCATCTTCAATTCAATTCATAGTCTTAGACTGGTAAAAACTCAACAGTATCATTGTCATTGTTATTATTGCATACTGTTCCACGGTTGCTAAGTAAATCTGGCTTCCCCATTGACTTTGCTGGTCAGAGGGGGCAACTAGTGATCACATGATCTGGGAAACTGCAACCATCATAAATACATGCCAGTTGCTAAGCATCTGAATTTTGATCATGTATCCATGGGGAGGCTGCACCAGCCATAAGTGTGAAAAATGACCATAAGTCACATTTTTCAGTGCTGTTATAACTTTAAACTGTCACTAAACAAATAGTTGTAAATCAAGAACTACCTGTATAGTACTGTATATTGTCCTTGATAAAAGTAATGGTAATTTTTAAATCAGAAAATGTACAAATGTAGAAACTGTTTAAATGTTTGCAATTTCATGGTTGCTAAGCATTTTGTTAAAACTGCAAACTAATTTTATATTGGGGAATTAATCATTGAATCAGTTTAAGGAACAGGTTATATGGCAGTTTAATTATAGTATGGTTCAAGTGTGCATGAGATTAATTAGAACACTTACTAAATGGCTCAGTGTTTAATAGAGAATAAGAAAACATGGTGTCCCTTTGGTGTTTCACTCATATTCATTCTCTCTCTCTCTCTCTCTCTCTCTCTCCCTCTCTCCCTCTCTCTCTCTCTCTCTCTCTCTCTCTCTCTCTCTCTCTCTCCCTCCCTCCCTCCCTCTCTCCCTCTCTCTCTCTCTCTCTCACACACACACAAAGGTAAATTGTAAAATAATATATGTGGTGTATCATAAAAGTATTTAATAAACATACAAAATGTACATATATTTTTGTATGTTGGTGCTATATTGTTGGGTGAAAAGTCAATTTCTGAAATGAATATTAGCCAGATTGTATCATGTAGCAAATAATGTGTTTGAAAATTAATCTATCAAAGCCAAGATGGATTTGAGTGAATGCTTGCAAATTTCAGAATATTTCTTCATGGCCACCCTGGAATGTTGTTTTCAACCAGCTTAGACAACATCAAGTGAGGGCAACAGTAACTAAGGTTATGTTCCCACCAGTGATTTATAGCATTTAGAATCAACCAACTATTCTTCTATCAAAATCAAAGTAAGGAGGGCAGATTTAGTATCACTTCATTGAATGATGAAGTGATGCTGTGAAGATGTTATCAATAACTAATAGCAAATAGCTTAATGCATGATAAAGAACTGTTAATGTTCAAACAAAGAAAGCAATCTCTTAGTTTATTCTTATCTTCAGATAGATATATTTGCTATCCATTATAACAAGAACAGTCAATCTTTAAGTCTGTAGACTTAAAGTCTCTATCTTGTGTAGGCTTTTGCAGTTGGTGTCTGTTGAGCAACGTTGAGCTTCAGATTTTAGTGATCATAGTTTTCTGAACTTTCTCCAGCAACTGTGTTGAGCAAAGTGAAGATGTCATCCATCTTCACTTGCCAGTGAAAAATCAAAACAATTGTCTAGACCATGGTTCCTAAACCCTAAAAATCAGTGCTGCCCAATTTTCTATATCGCTTGACCCAGTTTAGAAAGGACACTTCAGAGATCCATTTAGACCTTTAATCAGCCTTTTCCCTAATGTTTTATTATGTGGAAAAAAGATGGAAAGAAGATGATGTAAAAGGAGATGACAATCTTAATACTTGTTTCCACAGTACAGATCAGGGCCATGATGGCGAACCTATGGAATGCATGCCAGAGGTGGCACACAGAGCCATCTCTGTGAGCATACGTGCCATCACCAGCTGCCCTTCTGGTTTCTGGTGCATGCATACATGCTGGCCAGTTGATCTTCACATGTGCTGGAGCACCAGAAATGTAAAAACCAGCTGGCTGGCATGCATGTACGTGCTGGCCACCTGGCCTTTGGGTTTCTAGCACTCTGGAATGTGTGAAGACCAATTGGCTGGCATGTCTGTGCTAGAAACCAGAACACCAGATAGCCGGCACACACATGTGCGCCAACCAAACTGGTCTTCGAGTTTCTGGGGCTTTGGTACATGCATGCACATGCATGTTATGGTGTTTAGGCACTCAGTGCTGAAAAGGTTCACCATCACTGAACTAGGGTAATCCAAACAGTAACCAAATTATTTAATATTATTTGTTCTTACACTCATGGAACACCTGTTGAAATTCAAATCTGACAATTTTATAAAGGAGCAATCTATTTTGTGTAATTTGTACAGAAGAATAATTGAATTTGCATAAGACTTTTGATCATTATCAAATTATACTATGAATTGAATTTAGTTTACTTTTTGTTGCCATTATTATAACTTTGTCCAGTTTTCTGTTCTGAGCCCATCTACTTCTGAAACACCCCCTCTCAAAAAAAAAAAGTTCTTAACATGTGTATAACCTACTCCACCAAAAAGAGTTAAAATTAAGTTTTTAAAAAAATATAATATAATAATAGAGTTGTAAGGGACCTTGGAGGTCTTCTAGTCCAACCCCCTGCTTAGGCAGGAAACCCTACACCACTTCAGACAAATAGTTATCCAACATCTTCTTACAAACATTCAGTGTTGGAGCATTCCCAACTTCTGGAGGCAAATTGTTCTACTGATTAATTGTTCTGTCAGAAAATTTCTCCTTATTTCTAGATTGCTTCTTTCCTTGATTAGTTTCCACCCATTGCTTCTTGTCCTGTCTCAGGTGCTTTGGAGAATAGCTTCTTTATGGCAACCCCTGAGATATTGGAACACTGCTATCATGTCTCCCCTAGTCCTTCTGTTCATTAAACTAGACATATCCAATTGCAGCACCTGTTTTTCATATGTTCATCATCTTTGTTGGTCTTCTCTGCCCTCTTTCTAGAGTCTAGAGTTTCTAGAGTCCTTTTTACATCATGGTGACCAAAACTGAATGCAATATTCATTTGGTTTTTACCTGTAGGTGAGCAGAATTATTTCTTTAATGCACATAATATATCCAAATGCAAATGTTTAGGAAAGGATAAATCTAAACTATCCTGAGAAGAATGTCAAACAGGATATAAGGCGGTTTTAGGGCAGCACATGATATTAGCTAGCAGAAACATTGTCACAATATGAAGTTTAGTACCTCAATCTGGATATGGCATAAACCTAGTTTCTGGGATAATTTTCTAAACTTAGAAATTAAGACAGAAATAGGATACAATAAGTGTACAAATAAATATTGAACAACTGATGTGATGAGGTAACAAGCTGATGCATCCATTTTTGTTAAGCCTGTAATATTTTTCCTCAAATGGAAAACAGCTCACTTTCCCAGATAGGGGGAAAATGTGTTGCATTCTAAAATAGAAAAAGAAAGCATAGAAAAACAAAATGTAATGAGGTTAGGCCATTTACTTTATAGTTGTTTCTTATTTCTAAGGTTTTTTTTTCTTTTAAATCAACCACCCAATGACTTAAAAACTTAATAACTAAGAGTTTTCTGCGGTCAAGTAGCAACAGGAAATAAAGCTGACAAAGACCTATTGCTCATATAATTCTATCCATGTTTGGGAATCTGTGTTGTGCCCCGCCAGTGGCCAGCAGAGCTGGCAGCAGATTCAGACAGTGAGGAGGTTGGGGAGGAACATGAGCCAGTCCTGGAGTCTGGGGAAGGCTCTGATGAGGGCTCTGTGTCAGAGGCAGAGAGTGGGCAGAGCAGTATTCCAGTTATCAGCTGCCTTCAGAGTCAGACATCAGTGAGGCAGATGAACAGCTGGAGCCTGTTCCCAGTGTGCACATGTGCAGAGTTGCCAGACGAAAGGAACAGCTAAAGAACAGGGGTCGACTTGGGAGTAAGACCACAGGTGGATGATGAATGCCCCCTCCCAGAGGAAAAAAAGAAGAGTGAAAGAGGAGTGGAGTTTGCAAAAGACAATTTGTTCACTTAATTGGTTCATGACTCTCCAAGACTCCTTGCCAAGTTTTGCAGATATCGGCCTGTCAGCTTCCCAAGCCAGATAAGGTCTGTGACTGTAAATCCTCCCTTGGAAGACTTTGCTGGATGTGAATGAGCAGAATTCACAGTGAATTAATAAAAAGGGGTTTTGTTGGGACAAGGAATTTACTTCATGCTCTTGGGAAGCCTCTGTCAGAACAATCTGATCCATCTCCCAGAAGAAAGTCAACATGCGTACAGGTGGATCTGAACTGCTGGAGTGGATTAATGAGCTGCCGTGGTTATTTAAGCAAATGCCTGTAAGCAAATGGAGTTCTGCATGACAGGAACAGGTCTCTTAGAGTACTATGCAGATCAATAGGGAGACAATTTTGTTTCTTTTTATTGAATCAATGGCCTGAGAGAGAAGGAAAACAAGATCAAGGTGAAATGTGGTGATTGGTCAGAAACAGGGGAACAACCAATGGAATATTTTTCTCCTGTAATACAAGTCAATATAAATAGGGGGAAAAAATCAATACCAAATGAGAGGAAACATTAATTCCAAAATGATTGCATGAGAAAGAGTTTACTCTCCAACTGAATATAGAGAAGAATTATCCAAGGGGCTTAAGAATGGTTAAGATGCAGACATAATTTATCAAACAGCAAATAAGACTGTGTTATAGAGGTAAGTTGAAAATAACTCCTGATTTTAAAAGGTTTTTTTTTTTTTAATGTGACAGCAGAATCAGTCACGGATAGCTAGGACATAGGGACGCAGTGGCTAAGACATTGAGCTTGTCAATCAGAAAGGACAGCAGTTTGGCGGTTCTAATCTCTAATGCCACATAATGGAGTGAGATCTTGTTATTTGTCCCAGCTTCTGCCAACCTAGCATTTCAAAAGCACATAAAAATGCAAGTAGAAATGCAAGTAGAAAAATAGGGACCACCTTTGGTGGGAAGGTAACAGTGTTCCGTGTGCCTTTGGCATTTAGTCATGCCGGCCACATGACCATGGAGACATCTTCAGACAGCTGGTTCTTCAGCTTTGAAACGGAGATAAGCACCATCCCTAGAGTTGGAGACGGCTAGCACATATGTGCAAGGGGAAACTTTACCTTTTAGCCAGGCCATAAATATTTGGGACTTGGGTTTTTGGCATTTTCCTAGTACTTTTAATGGAATTTGATGAACTGGAATATGAAAAATTATTTCAAGGAAAATAGAATTATTTAGTGAGCAGGTCACCAAAAAGGTTTGTGTATATAGTTGCAAAAATATTGTATATGTAGCTGCAAATATATCTCTGCGGCAATTGGTAGCATCTCTGGTTTCACACTCAATTAAATCAAAAGGGAAGACATCAGAGAAGAAACTTTCCCACGGAGATTGTTCAATAGCTGCCATCATTGCAAAGGGGCAGATTTGCCCTTGAAAAATTGTTAGAAAATTTCTCCGTGTCTTGGAAAACATCTGAGAGAAATCCAACAGAGATTACACAGCATGGTTTTATTATTATATTTTTTAGACATTCTTAATCCGCAAACTAACCACGTCAAAGATATGACAATAAAGATAGGGAAAAAGGAACACGGGAGGGTAAAAATATTTGGAGCATCACAGTTTCTCATATTTGATATCAGTAGAATATCATTCATTGGCTATATTCATAAATCTTGCTAAGTTCCAGTCCATTTATTCAGGAAAGGCTCACTCATTACGAGCTTGCAATGGCTTAATGAACTTTCTGAATTTAAAGAACTGCAGACAGAGTTATGGAATATACCCACAGCTATCCTGAGACTTACATATGAATCTCTCCTAAAAGATAATTTCCATTCTATATTTATCTGCATTTTGAATGATTATATAAATGCACAGCACTGATGTTATTCACCAAACACATTGTGAATACATATCCCAGTGACTTTTTAAAAAGTCATTACACTTTTATATTTCCTTAAAGAACTATTTGCTTACTACACTCCATTCATTTATTAATATTTTATAACCACAACTGACAATGTTTAGATATTATTTAATATCTTGACAACAAACTATTGACACAGAACCAATTTTCTTGGCATTTTGCTGCAGACCTGGAATCTATTCAGTCCGAGTGTTGCAAAACCTGTTTGTAGAGTCTCTTTCATTATAGGAGATTGATTTGAATAAGTCAATCACTAATTGTGCAGGTATCACATAAAGTTGCTGTCAAGGCATCACATTAAGGATGTTGTTTTGCCTCTGTCTGGTTTGGAAATTAACTTCTAAAACTAACACATCACATCCCTATAGCTATTTCCATGGCTTTAAATGTTTAATATTAAAAAAAAAAATATTTAAATATTGTTTATCAAATCCTAAATCATTCAATTTCAAACTAGGCAAATGAGTATGCATTTTCATATTCTAGGAATCAGGGGGTTTAATCTTGTCAAGGCTTGATCAATTTTATTTCTCTGTGTAGGAGACATTTAGAGAGGGGAGCAAATAAGGTATGAAAGAAGAAGGTAATCAGCTAGCTATTGCAGCCTAAGAAATGATTAACAAGTCTGTTGACGTTTTGTCCTAGTAATAATGCATGGATTGATTGGAGGAAATGTGCTTGGCAAGAAATATGTGCCTAATACAACACTTGACAATCTCTTTTCTTCTTTCTTAGCAAAATTAGACAGTAAGGCAGTAATAAATGCAGATGTGTCATCACAATGCCATGATTCCCTTCCCCCCCCCATCACAGTTCATTTAATTGGGTGTTGTAGGAGGTTGATATGAGAAAAAATTCAAAACAGGGCATGAGCATATATGTTTTGCTTTGTTTTTGTCCTGTCCACTGCTAACACATGATAAAATATCCTCAAGGAGGTTGACAAATCAACCAAAAAAGTCCTCTCCCTGTAGTAGACAGTAATAAGATGGATGAGCCAATGATCAGACTTAATGATTTTTGTTTCAACATTACTAAACTACTGAAGAAATTACAGTTGGGCAGGATTGTTAGAAAACTAAATGATGGAGCATGTTTTAAGAAAGAGAAGTGGTGGGGTTCATTTAATATACTAAGCTAAATGAAAGAAACCACTTTAAGAAATAGTATCTTGTGTAAATCCAGCTCGGTGCCTGGAATCCACAAAGTTTATTGGACATTAATACAATTGAGCGGGTCCAGAGGTATTTCATGACAAGAGTACTCCACTCCTCTGCTCACAATATAATCCCTTATGTCACCAGGCTTGAAATTTTGGGCTTGGAAAGCCTGGAACTACCCTGCCTATGGTCTGACCTAAACTTAGTACACAAAATTGTCTGCTACAACATCCTACCTGTCAACAATTACTTTAGCTTCAACCTCAATAATACTCAGGCAAACAATAGATACAAACTCAAGGTAAAAAGCTCCAAACTTTAGTGCAGAAAATATGATTTTAGCAACAGAGTGGTCAAACCTGTAATGCTCTACCTGACTCTGTTGTTACATCCTCAAACTCCCACAGCTTCAACTTTAAACTGTCTACATGGACCTCACCCCATTCCTAAGAGGTCCATAAAGGGAGCATGCATAGCGCACCGTCTACTGTCCCTGTCCTACTGTCCCCATTTATTTGTACTTATTTCCTTTGTTAATGTCCATGTTTATACTTATACATGTTATCTCGTACATGCTTGACTAAATAAATAAACAAATAAATTCTCTTTTGTATCAGCCACTTCAAGGAATCTGTCTACAAATCTGTACTTAGTAGCTAAGTACTCTTCACTATACATACATACAGATAATATTTGACTTGCAACCATTTGTTTAGTGACCATTTGAAGTTACAACAGCACTGAAAAAAAGTAGTGTGGCCATTTTTCACACTTATGAACTTTGCTGCATCCTCATGGTCATGTGATCAAAACTGGGATGCTTGGCAACATTCATGATGTTGCAGTGTCACAGGATCACATGATCACTTTTTGCGATTGTGTGACAAGCAAAGCCAATGGTTGAAGCCAGATTCACTTAACAACTGTGTTACTAACTTAACAATTGCAGAGATTCACTTAAAAACAGTGACCAGAAAGGTTGTAAAATGGGGGAAAAAATCACTTAATGTCTCACTTAGCAACAGAAATTTTAGGTTTAATTGTGGCAGGACTATCTACAACCAGTAGGGATGTGGGATCTGGCTTATGAAAGAAAAAGCAACCCAACCCAGGTGTGAGAGATGAGGGAAAAAGTGTTTCAAAGAGATACCTCTTAATTAGGTCACTATAACTCTTATTCTTATCATTTTGAGATTCTTATCAAGCCACATATAACAGGGGATCTCAGTAAGAAAAACTATTTCTTTAATTCTAGTCTGGGGTAAAAGCACAATACTGAAAAAATTCCACCACTACCATAATTAAGGAGGAGTTTCCGAACATTTTGTTGAGACCTGTCTCAACTACAGGAGAAGTTTATAATAAGGTTTAGATGCAGAATTACCAAAAAAATAAACAAACAATCCTATTTTCATTATAAAGGTTATTAGCATTTTCAAACTTTTTCTTTTATCTTCTTTGCTAAATAATATGGCCAAATCTAACTTATATTTTCTAGGTTTCAAACTGTAAAGGGAATGTTCTTGCATTCACTGCTTAAGTTCCTCCCCGCCCCCTCTTTCTTGTAAAATCAAAGAAACACACAAAGTTAATCCTACTCCCAAATGTGATTGGCTGGAATGGACTCCAATTATTGCAAAATACATCTCGTTGCCAATTTCAGCAAGACATAATTTCATTTGTCACCTTCATTTATTTGGTATACATCTTCCATTACCCATGACAAGGATTTGTGCCTTTAACAAGATGAGTTTGAATGAAGGAATTACTCTGATCTATTTATATTTCATGTGAAGCAGCATGAATAAAATATCTCAAAACCTGGTGCATGATAGAACCCAAATTGTTTTTAAAAATTGGAAAAAATGTAGAAAAAGCAACCACACCAAATATTTTTTTCCATTGTTTGCTTATTTAGATAGTTTAGACAGAATCAATTCAATTCCCTCATTCCTTAAAGCTCCTCTAAGTTTAACCTCCTCACATGCTCTAAATGTTGCTAGAAACTTGTACTACTAAATTAAACTTGTACTATATTTATGGTTGCACTACAACCATTAATAGCAGCATTTTATGTGAATAAATCTTAATATGATTTTTTTTTGAAAAATAATAATCTGGAGTTTGTGTCTGATTTGAAGGGTTTTCAAACCACAGAATACCCAATACAAGCTTCTGGTCTGAGAACTGATAAAGGAAGAAGGAACAGGAAGATACGAGAACATAACTACTTGCCAAATCAGGTGATCTTGAGCCAACCCCTCTCTCTCAGCCCTAGGAAACATGCAATGGCAAACAACTTTCAAAATCTTGCTAAGAACACTCATCCAGGTAATTGCCAGGAGTCAATGCTGACTCAAAGATACACACATTTATATATATATCATCAAAAGTTTCTATATAATGCAAGGATTACAGAGATTCTCAATCATCCAAATCATGATTGTCCTAAAGGTGCTTTTCAAAGGGCAACTGAACTTTCTTGGTTATTATTGGAAAATGTTTTGCTTCTCATTCAAGTACTGAAGAAGCTTTTTGGAAGCTAAATGGAGTAAGGAAGTAAGTACAGCAGTAAGGAATTCATGAAGTGCACCAATTGAGGGCCTCTGGGCATTTATTGTACCCCCAAAGCCTTGCAAGTGATCACCACACAGAGTATGCCTAATATTGCAAGCAAAATGTGACAGAATAAATGATTAAAAATATGACTATAGTTAAAGGTACATATGTGCTAGTCATTCCCGACTCTAGGGAGCAGTGCTCATCTCCGTTTCAAAGCCGAAGAGCCAGCGCTGTCTAAAGACATCTCCGTAGTCATGTGGCCATCATGACTAAATGCCGAAAGCACACAGAACACTGTTACCTTCCACCAAAGGTGGTCCCTATTTTTCTACCTGCATTTTTTGCATGTTTCGAACTGTTAGGTTGGCAGAAGCAGGGACAAGTAACGGGAGCGCATTCTGTTACGCGGCACTAGGGATTCGAACCGCCAAACTGCCAACCTTTCTGATTGACAAGCTCAGGGTCTTAGCCACTAAGCCACCATGTCCCGCTATAGAGTAATCCAATAACTGAGATTTTTTTAAAAAATAATTCAACTTTCTTAAAGGAAACCCAACTAAGCTTTCTGTACCCTGTTCCTCAGACAGTAGTCAATTGCATCCATTGCGGCCTTCAGCTCACAAAAAGTGCTGCGCTAAAGTTTCCTTAACACTGTTATCCCTGCACAAACAGCAGTTTTTATTGTCCCAATGACAGATGGGGAAGATTGGAGAAAGGCAATGGATGGGAAGATGTTCACGACAGACGAGGGGGCACCCCTAAGGCCTGCTTCTTCAACTGCCTCTCAAATATCAAAAGCTTGCTATAAGGCTGAGCTAGCAGTGACTTGCTTCATAAAGTTTTGCTTAAACACATTTGTGGAAGAATTAATGGATGGAACACAGTTAGATATATCTTGTATGCCTTGAAGGAAACGTAATGGAAAGTTTCCCATTGCTAGCATTCAGCATCTTCTATTCATCCCTACCTCTTTGCAGATTCTGTAATAGATAGCCATTTTCTATTAAATGGCCACCTTTAATAAAAGGCAACATTTTTGTTCTGCCTTCAAAGATCAGAGTCTCCACCTTTGGTACTGCATTTGTAGCACATCACAGATTACAAGATGGGTAATTGTTCTTCCTGTTACATTAGTTCAAAAATATTGGGAAGTGCAGCCTGTCTAATTTTTGATTCCAGAATTCTTTTATCCCAACATTAAAAAGAAACATTGCACGCTCATTAAAACAAAAATAAGCATGCAGGTGCCTCTTAACTAATTAATGGAATTAGATGCAATACAGAATGACACACTAAATCCAGGTGTGGATGGAGAAAAATCCCTGTAATCAAATTATACAGCTATGTAAACATGGCAATCAACAATACCAAAAAGTATGGGACTTGCTATCTGCTGTTAGTGTTGAAAAAATATTGCATTGTTATTAGACTTCCAACCAAGGTCAGGATGTCATATGAAATTTTCATAATCTTAGATACAAATAGAATATTGTTTTTTATGATTATATGGTTGTATTTATGAGGCATCGAGTTTAGGCTTTGATATTATGCATTGATTTTTTAGTTATGCTGTGCCTTCTGAATACAGATTAACAAGATGTTCCACCTTCTTATGACTATTTTTTTAAGCATATGATGGCAACTGGATAACAATGATAATAGACAACAATGTTTTTTTCCCCCTACCTGTCAAGGATCACATATAAAATTGAGCCATGACAAAGGTTGCAATCATCATGGCCACATCATCCAACTGGGTTCAATCTGGTCATTACACCTTTTCTGAATAAAATGACATTAAGCCTTTTTTTTCCTACCTTAAAAAAGTCAGAAACTTACTTACTTAATTTTAGCAGGCATCACTAGTTGGGACTTTCATGGAAACATCAGTAACCATTTCCAGCCCTGGACCCACAAATAGTCTCTCTCTGCTCTTATCATGTGTCAAAGTTTCAATCTGAAACTCAGATTGAAATCCATTGACATCATGCAAATTCCACAATTATGTATCTGTGTTTTAACTTCTGACTCAGGTAAGAAAAATTTGGCACTTCCATGATGTTATCACTCCAGTCATTCAACCCACCCCACCTCACTCTCGTCCATGGTCTCATTTAGATGTTCTTCAACCTCACAGCTTAGCATCCCAACTTGCAATTGCCTTCTGCAAACTATCCAAATTAGAAAGCTCTGATTCATTATTCAAGGGAACTCCTCATACCAGTCTGTGTTAATAGACAGAATCTATTCTTCTGGAATTGCTCAGAGGCAGGTCCTGGTACAAATTTATAAACTGAAGATTTTGTCTCTCTTTTTAATTGTTATGACTTGGAAACAGAATGCTGCTCACCACAAATGCCCATCCTGCCCACAGCACTCTAGTTAATTTGAACAAACACACTTTCTGCTGATAGCTGCTAATGAGGGTTATTTGTATAAACAAGCCTGCATCTTTCACAAATAAAACTGAGGAAAACAAATATCCTCCAATGGAGAGCAAGGGAAGTTTTTTTGGCCCTTTCTTTTCCTACAACCCTTTTAAAATCTGATCTTTAAGCCTTTGCAAATCTTAAAATATTAATTTGTTTCTGTAAAATCTCCTATTTCCACCCAATTGTCCAATGGGCTTCAGTTCATATACCTGTCCATGCTGGGACAAGTACCAGGGATCATAGCAGGAGTGAAGGTGGATTGCACATAGTCTACCAGCTGAAATTCTTGAGTATTCCTGGGTACCAATCTGTACATATAACCCCCAATTTCTATATAAGTACAGCACATATGAAAGACAACATTGTTTAACTTTTTCAGACTCTTAAGTAAAAAAAAAATAGAGATTCCTCATAATTTCTTTATTAAGAAGAACAGCAAACAATTTTGAATGCCACATTTTCCTACTTGGTTCAGAGCCAGGTGGCTCTTAACTAGCATCCTTTCAACCATTGCTATTAATTTTGGTTTAAACGAATCTAGCGTCTTTGAGTGAAATAGCTGATGAAGGAGAGCAATGGAAATATAACTCAACATCAGAACATGTGTAAATGTTGAGGACAGTTAGGTCTTAGAGAAGGACTGTTGCCTTTATTTCCTGGTTGAACACTTCAACAAGCAAATTAGGTGATAAGAAGGCTTTCAAACAGAGGTCCTCAAACTTTACAACTTTAAGACTTGTGGACTCCAATTCCGATAATTCTCCAGCCATCTATGAACTTAAAGTCTGCTTTAAAGTTTTAGAGTTCTTTCTGGCAAAATGTAGAACCTTACTCTTTTCACCGTTGAATTTCTAATAAAATGATTAAGAGTAAGGTAACAAAAATGAAATGCACAGGTACAGTATACGTGGTACTTTGCTCAACAGTAGTAACTGTGAAAGGGATCTTGGAGTCCTAGTGGACAACCATTTAAATATGAGCCAGCAGTGTGCAGCAGCTGCCAAAAAAGCCAAGACAGAGGGATAGAATCAAGATCACGTGAAGTGTTAATACCACTTTATAATGCCTTGGTAAGGCCATACTGCATTCAGTTTTGGTCACCACGATGTAGAAAAGACGTGGAGACTCTAGAAAGAGTGCAGAGAAGAGCAATAAAGATGATTAAGGGACTGGAGGCTAAAACATATGAAGAATGGTTGCAGGAACTGGGTATGTCTAGTTTAATAGAAAAAAAGGACTAGGGGAGACATGATAGCAGTGTTCCAATATCTCAGGGGTTGCCACAAAGAAGAAGGAGTCAAACTATTTTCCAAGACCACTGAGGGTAGAACAAGAAGCAATGGGTGGAAACTAATCAAGGAGAGAAGCAACTTAGAACTGAGGAGAAATTTCCTGACAGTTAGAACAATTAATCAGTGGAACAGCTTGCCTCCAGAAGTTGTGAATGCCCCAACACTGGAACTCTTTAAGAAGATGTTGGATAGCCATTTGTCTGAAATGGTATAGGGTTTCCTAGGCAGGGAGTTGGACTAGAAGACTTCCAAGGTCCCTTCCAACTCTGCTATTGTATTGTATTGTATTGTATTGTATTGTATTGTATTGTATTGTATTGTAAATTAGAATAAAGAGAATTAAGAAACACATCAAGAATGAGTTGTATAATTAATAGTTCACACCACTGTTTAATTAATCAGAGTTTATGCTTTTAAAGAGCTGGATTTCAATTGCAGATCTTCTGTTAAGAATTCAAAATAATTTATATGCAATATGCAGTATGGAGTTGGAAGTACAACCCAATGCAATTAAACTTGTTACTTCGTTTTTTTCTACCCCATTTCTTTTCCTTTTTCACACCCCTTTTTCCCATTGTGTTTTTCTTATTTTTTTTAAAAATAAAGTTCTTAATAAAATAATTTGAAAAAAGAAAACTAGGCTGAAGTACAAAATTTGAGGAGAGTGAAATATTTTTAAATGAAATAAAAATGATTTTAAAATTAAACATTCTGACTACAAACCAGCACAAGGAGTTGGCAATTTTGTTATCAACTCTGATTCGTCTCTGTTTTTGAACAACTTTGCCTTCTAACCTCATTCTAGAAAATGTTTCCATTAGTTGAAAATGATTTACAAGAACAGGAGATAAGAAGCCACATAAATTAATAAGTTCAAAAGAGGGAAAAGCAAAAGTGAGAAGCCGTAAGTTCACATTTGATGAGACAGAATATAAACAACCATTTATGTTGCCCTCATTTGTTATGTTCAATGAATATTGATTAGCAATTACCCACAGCTACACTAGAAGTTAAGATATATTACAAGAATAAATGCAACATGGGGTATCTGATGAGAACTTCATATAGATTTGTTTGCAAGGGATGAGATAGAAAATGACATGAGCACTCCTGCCAGCTGCTTTATTTCTCCTCCTGTGCAAACTAATCAATAAGAAGTTTGCATCACAGATGTATCTCTTTCCATCTATCTTCCCACTGGTTGCATCCAGTTAGGTCAAAAGTGCTACAGTAGACAACCATTTCCTGAAAATCAGTCTCTCTTGCTCCTTTACATGTGATGCTTGCAGATAGGATATAGGTAGCCCTCAACTTAGGACCACAGTTGAGCCCAAAATTTCTGTTCCTAAGTGAAACATTTGTTAGGTGAGTTTATCCCATTTTACAACCTCTCTTGCCACAGTTGTTAAGTTAATAACTGTAGAAGTTAAATTAATCAAACTATTGTTAAGTAAATCTGGTTTCCCCATTGATTTGTCAGAAAGTCACAAAAAGTGATGAGGTGATTCCAGGACATTGCAACTGTCATAAATAGGAAACAATTGCCAAACATCAGAAGTATGATCAATCACATGATCATAGGGATGGTACAATGATAGTAAGTGTGAAAACTGGTCATAAATCCATTTTTCCAGTGCTCTTGTAATTTCAAACTGTCACTAAATGAACTGTTGTAAGTCAAGGGTTACTTGTATAGCCAACTGCCTTTCTAGCAGTTTCTATACATTTCCATACATCTCAAAGTTTATTCTAACTTTCATTATAACTTCTATTTAATCATCTGCACTATGCATTTTTTAAGAGGTAATTTTTTTAGGCAAGCTGAAAATCAATCTGTTCAAACTCAATAGGGGTTACTTTAAATAGGCATAGATAAGATTACAATACTACGGGCATATTTGAAGTATTCAGTATTCAACAAAGCAGCTCCAAATAATAAGACTACTGCTGTGAATTCTTAAAGAGTAATAACAATAACTATTTATAACTGTTTAAGCATCCTTACAATTAATGTAAAGAAAATACATATTATCAGTTTTCCACCATCTCCCCAAATCTTATCCAATCATCTTCTCTCAATTCCTTCACTGATTAAAAAAAGTGTAAAAACTATAAATGTTTTTGCTAAATGCTTCATAACCCAAATATTAAACAGTTGGATATGAGGTCAAAATCTTTCCAAGGCAATCATATAAAAGCTACCACCATATGGTTAGTTCAATATTTTCATAATCATCATGAAGTTCAGGTAAAGAAAATTGGCAATTTCCTTTATTCTTTAAACAGTTCAGATAAGGGTAATTTGCAAGAATAAAGTGATTTCACTTCACTTGCTCTCAGATTCAAATTTTGTAAATGGAAATATTAAGCAAACACAATTGGTTCTTGACTCTCTTTTTCACTTACAGGCTAATAATGTTAAATATATGAAAGGTACCAATGGGAGATTCTACTCTAGGGAAATCTAAAAAAATTCAGGTAGGTCCTCTAAAAGTTATGAAGTGGCAGAGCACAATTATTCTTTCTTCTTCAGCTTTCTTCTTCACCAAATTGTCTAACTATGATGTTTTCATTCTAAGAATTTGTTATTCTGATTTTTCCCTGCATAAAAATGGCTAAAGCCGTTTCTAGAGCCACAGTGCCACAGTGGTTAGAATGCAGTACTGCAGGCTATTTCTGCTGACTGCTGGCTGCCTGCAATTTGGCAGATCGAATCTCACCAGGCTCAACTTTGACTCAGCCTTCCGTCCTTCCGAAGTGGGTAAAATGAGGACAGAGATTGTTGGGGGCAATATACTGGTTCTATAAGCTGCTTAGAGAGGGCTGTAAAAGACTATGAAATGGTATATAAGTCTAAGTGATATTGCTATTGCTAAAGACATTTCAAATATTAGCTGTAAAACTGCTAACATAGTTAAAATATGTTTCAAAATGCTAAACATGTTTCACCTGGGGCAAATCACAGGCACAATATACAAAGGTCTTATAGAAACCCCATTCTGTGAACCCTGAAGTGAGGTCGTACATTGAGGCATGACCTCTTAACAACTGCCTTGTTTAGCAATGGAAATTCTGGTTCCAATTATGATTGTTAAGTCAAGAACTGTCTATAATTTGTTACATGGGTCCAGTTGGAGATAATGGCTATATTTAGACCCCATTGTATATCTGAGATAACTTTTCATTCAGGCTGCAGTTATTCTTTTTCTCTGTTTTCTTCAGCATCAACAGTTTGTGCAACTTAAAAAAAAATCAGAATCCACTTCCTGGAATTAGAATTTCTAATATCTTTGTGATGTTCCGAGCACAGCAGGATAAAGTTTTAAGTACAGCATGTTTGAAATTCAGATTTCTTGCTGAATTTGGCTTTATTTGCATGCCTTTCCACCTCCTCTGTTTCCATGGGGGGAAAGTCTGTAAGGCAGCTAAGGATTTTTTTTTTTGCTTTGATCATTAAAGAACATGAGCTTTAGTCCATTGAGTCAATAGAGAGACAATCTATTATACTTTCCTGGGGCCTAGGAAAATACTGTTCTGGTAAAGCTTGCTAAGAGAGAATGAGCAAGCTATAAAGGGTGGCTGAAATTTAGGCTGGAGATGCTTCATTAAAATAAGAACTTGCTGTACAGCCAGCAACTTTCTGTCAGTGAAAGAGTATGAGATTTCATTGAATACCATAAGAGCATGTAATCACTGTAGGAAAGTGATCAGGAATTAATTGGAAGCATCTAAATCAGATGTATTAACAATCTTGGTGTAATAGAAGTAAACAATGAACAGCAGCTGTATGAGAGAAAATGCTGAGGTTTTAATTAAACCTGAATGAAACAAGCTCTTAGAATGTTCTTCCCCAATTATCTCCAGTGAACTTATATTCAAATAATTTTCTGACATGTTGTACATTTATTGTGCCCAGTTGTTAAGGCCACTGATTTCTGGAAGTGATTGCTTCTTCTATAAACATGGGTTATAATGGCAGACAAAGAAAAGAAGTCCAAACAGAATTCAGGAGTAGATAGGGGCAAATTATGGTGGACTATAAGGACTATCAGCTCCATTGGAAAGTCTGTACTGAAAGCTCTGCACTAGCCATTTTGTGACCATCAGCTACAATGCAATATATTGATTTAACTTTTAAATCCCTGAATAGATTAGACCATGATTACTGAGGGATTAGCCCAGGTATAACATTATGAGTTGCATGCCTACCCTACAGCGCAGTTTGCTTTGCTTTATTTTATTGTTTCCTTTGTACTTGATGCTATTAAGCCTGGTTAGTCATGCAGAGTCATCTTGAAAGTAGGCAGCCATAAAAATTGAACAGATACTTTTGAGTATGGTTGTCCTGCTATGAACCTGCCCAGTTACATAGTTCAGCAGCAGAGGCCCTTCTGAAGATAGCAATAGCAGACTTATATACCACTTTACAGTGCTTTACAACTCTCTCTAAGCAATTTACAGAGTCAGCACATTGCCCCCAACAATTTGGGTCCTCATTTTACCCACCTTGGAAGGATGGAAGCTGAGTCAACCTTGAGCCTGGTGAGCTTTGAACTGACAAATTGCAGGCAGCCGGCAGGCAGCAAAAGTAGCCTACAGTACTGGACTCTAACCACTGTGCCACCATGGCTCTTGATATCCTGGTATCCAGGAAAAAGCATTTCAGGTTATTGAATGTGCTCTTTAAGAAATTGCATTTGGCTCCTACTCTAGCAAAAGTGGTTTAATTGTTGCCTTAATGATTGCATTTAATTTCATTTTTGCTTTTGTGTTCCTTTTATTAGGTTTTATATTGTACATTTGAAAAAGAATGGTTAACTGCTTTGAAGATTGGTATAAACAGAAAGCCATAGTGTACATTCACTATTCAATACATATAATATGATCATATAAAATTGAAATAAAAAAATAAATAGAAAATAATAGAAAATAATCAGGGATTTAGTAGAGCTTCGGTGCCCTTAATAGATACTAGTGCTGTATAAAACGTTTGAATGTGAACAACAGACTGAATCACATGTGTTCAATGTGTTAAGTTGCATCTTAAAATCACATCAATTTGATGACTGAAATCAACCATTCAAAATGAATCAATGTACACTAATTAATGATATTTCAAATTATATCAGATTGGGAGACTGGATCAGGCTGACAATTCAAACCAGATTTTGGCTGATTTGCATCCCCCCTGTCACAATGGTTGTTTAACTTAAGTTCCATTGATTTCAGTTAGCATTTAACCTAGTTAAAGTCTGGGTCCTGCTATATCTTAAATAAAAGAAATGCATACATTTCTTACTTGGAAAAGAGTTGCTATGCAAATTATTTCAGATGCTTTTCTATGCTTTCATGAAGAAAAAAGTCCTCAAGGAAATCAATGGCTTCCTAAACAAGGATGAGAAATTGCTGTCTTAAATGTGGTACTATAAAACAGGTTCCAGCGGTCCTTTATAATTGCAGCCCAGAGATGTCAGTCATGTTAGTACAAACCAGTTAAAGGTTAAAATGTTAAGCTTATTAGCAGAACGTAGATGAAATAACAGCTAAAAGCTATTTCTCTTCATGTAAAACCTACTGGCTCCAGGTTACAGTTTAATAGGCCCTAAGTAAATCAGGTAATTGAAGGGGACAGGGATGGAAATGGAGTGGATGAAAATAAGGTTGCATTAGGCAGAAGAGAGAAAGCCAGCTCCGAAAACATATATGTACAAGACTCAAACTATTCATGCAGTAAGAAAGGGAAAGAAGCGGAGAACTCACTAAGGTGGAAGAGTCTCTCTGTCAGAAGAAAGACTACTCACGTGCAAAAGACAAAGGAGAAAAGGCAATAAGGGTTTATGCAAAGCAGTTAGATGCACTGATTGCACTTTAGGTAATCAAGAAAAAATCTAGCATGTTGCATTAGTTAGGAGATATTGAGTAGAATCAACTGAAAATGCATGATGGTTTGGAGGAAAAACAGATTAGAGTACTAAATCATGTAAAATCTGATACAAAGGTGTGATTGTAATGAAACATCCATATCTCTTACTCAGAAAACTTGAGACAAGTTAGATTTCATATATCCTTCTGATAGATGCTATATAGATTGTAAAACTTCTATACAGATTATATATAATCTGATAGATTATAGAACTAATGTCCTGTATTTAAATCATGATAATCCATATGTTTTATTTGTGGTTGAACAGGGGTGTCAAATTGGCGGCCCAAGGGCCAGATGTGCCACATCCAGACCATGCCCACCCAAGCTCCATGAATGGGAAAACTGTCACAAAATGTCATGTGATGGCAACACGATGCAACGAGTTTGACACCCGTGTGGTAGAGGGTTTGGACTCTTTGGAAAATTTATAGCCATGTGCAATGCATCTAACAGGTTCCAGTACTATAATGATGAAACCAGTTGCCTACTGCTTGTTGGTGGTCAATATAACCATAAATAGATTTGTAAAGTTTGTGGCTGTTTTCACCTTGGATTTGCTTTTCAACCAGCTCTTATTTAATCCAGTAAAACTGTACAAGACAGATTGTAAACAGTGTAATCCTCTACAGTAAGAACACATAAATTGATACCAATCTAATTTAACTAATTATCCATTTTGAGTTCATTCAGAATCAAATTATACCAGATTGAACTATAAAATGGTGTGTAGGCAGGTACAAGCATCCTTCTAGTGAAAATCAAATTGACGCCTGCATTCAATTTAATTCACAAATTTGAATTGGTAACCTGATTCAGAAAGGCAGCTTAATTATTCAAATAGTCTTTGAAACTAATCTTTGAATGAAATATTTGTACATCATTACTGTTGCATTTCTAAATAGCAAATCATTTTTTCCACAAGATATTCCATGTTTGTTGGTCAACTTTTTCCTAACTGAAGTTAGAAAGTAGAAGCCTCCCATGAAATTATTCAAATGTGGTTCTTGATAGGCTAATTTTATTTACAGGTATTAGGAAAGCTGTTGATGAAGAAATACAGCAACTGCTGTATGTAAGATGCAAACCAGATAAATATTAAAATTCCATAATATATCACAAATAGATTGCCAGCACTGTGCTTGTGATTGAGGGGTTTTTAAATTATTATGATCAACACTCAGAAGAAGAGCTGCTAAAACAAGGTAGGTCTTCCTCTTTAATCTCTGGTGCTGCAAACTAATCCACTTACTGGTTTGTAATTGATGTGGCTTCTTCCCCTGCACACATCCTCTTTAGTACATTTGGTGCCAGAACAAGCACCAAATGGCATTGGAATTCTTAAGATTCCTTGCAGAAAAATATTGGAGAAGAAACTATTTCATGACTTCTTGTGCTTCTGGAAACATCAGCATTATTAAAGTCTTGCCAACAGCTGTCTTTTGCACATAAATGGCAATACTGTTTAACTAAAAATGTATGTTGTACATTGAATAAATAGTAATGTGTTGGTTTTAAAAGAATGACTTTGCTATTAGTATATCACATTTAATTTTTAGCTACATTTTCATGCAAGTATGATGGAAAATATTTTTTTTTGTAAAGTGAAGTCAACATCTGGACTTTTAAAACTTACTCAATTTTAAAGAAAAAGATTGATATACTGTAGATGTTTAGAAGAAATCCACAGTTATAATGGATGGTTATCATTTCTTCTCAACTGGGAAAGTACAATTTAGCAATTCATTCAAGCACATCTAATTGAAGAGCTACCTTTAGATTATGAATGTGCACTGCGAAGAGCTCCACACCTTTTCACAAGGGGAGGAAATATCAAAAGCATACCAAATTTATAAATATTGCTTTAGATAGCAAAAGAATTGTTTAAAGTACAGAGAAGTTCTCTTCTCCTGAGATTTGATACACAGTTGATGTCAACTTTTGATACTACAGAGTTTCATTGAAAACAACTTCAAGGAAAATGCTTGTGGGAGAAAGTTTATAAGAAATATAAACTATAAGAAATATTATGAGAAGATGAAAAGTTCACGGAGTGGGGAACACGAGTAAAGTTTCTTAAGGGAACTACATACCTATTGCTAAGTTACAGATGAGTTACAACTCTTCTGTCAATGAAGAAGAAAATGTGGGAAACTTAGTTAAGCAAATAATAGCTGAAGTAGTATGAGAGCATAGCAAAATAATTCCAAGTGGCCATCTTAGCTCTAACCTGCTGGGGTTTATTATTATTATTATTATTATTATTATTATTGTTGTTGTTGTTGTTGTTGTTGTTATTGTTATTGTTTTATCAGCTGCCCAACTCCCAAACCATGCGTGGCTTACAACTAGAACACCAACATATAGAACATGAAACCAACTGGAAGAGCAAAATTCCAAAGCAAACCCAAAACAAATCACATCAATCAACCATGTCTCCAAGGTCCACCATCTTAGTGATGTTTACAATGAAACCTGGGTGGTAGCCATACAAATTTCTCAAAGAGTCATTCCTGTGGCTCTTATTATCCTGTAATTCTTTGCTTTCTTCTTCCATATAGTTGGAATATACATTTTGTGATAAAAGTGTCTTTTAAAAAGTTGGGTAGGATTGTTTGTCTTGTCTAAACAATATTTAAATAAATATTGTATTAAAACACAACATCGAATAGCAATTTTTTAAAGCCAGAAGTAAGTACACAATAATGCTGTGCCTGTCAAAGGAAGAACAACTTAGAGAATCCATTAATGGAACTGGTGATCATTTTCCTCTTTTTGTTCCACAGATTTCAAAGGGTTTCACAGATGGAGACGAAAGATGGGAAATAAAATAACAGGTGGGAAATTAAGCTCTCCTTGACCTAATGATCAGTATCAGTGAATTTTATTTATTTTACATAAAAATGTAAGGAATACAGGGTAAATCTGATTTTTTGTTAAATAGGATGCTGAATGTGTATGTGTGTGTGTATGGAGGAGAGAAGAGAGAAAGGCATATAGTACTCCTTCTACGTGGTGTAGTTTGGATTCATAATAGGTAGTCTGGAGGAGAGACTGATAAGTTTTGCAATAGTTGTAAGCTAAAGGTTATATCACTAGTTTACTATTGTTATTTTTAAAACCTAAGTAATAAGAACAATAAAGATTAGGGACCAACTGCAGCAAGTTATTAGTTGTTTGTGTATTGTTAGAAAAACAATGCTGCCAACATTTAGGGATTTTTTTTGGCTGTGCAACTGAATTTTTGGCAGCATATTCCTATATGTTTAAAAGTTTTAACATTTGTTAATTTTAAAGGTTATAGTTAAACATAGATTTAAAAGTTTTAGAAGATAAAAACTAAAAAAAGCAAAATTTCTTGCACACAGTGTCTGATATTGGCTCATGTGCTCAGTGCTTTTCATGAGAAATAACTTGTCCAAATTAGAAAGATATTTAATATTGTATTAAACAATAAGAGAAAAAAAAATCCCGGTTAAAGTGGATATGTTCTACATCAGGGCTGTCGAACTCCTGGATAGCAAATTGTATGTGTCATATACTGGCTACATCCACACCCAGTTTAGCAAAGGGGGGGAAAGTCATGATACATCACATGATGACATTGTGACAATGTGAGTTTGACACCCCTGCTCTACACTATTCATTTAGGTCACTGAGTAGTGATTATTTTAATTGTTAATTGGTTTTGGATACCACAAAATTTCAGACTGAATAACTTAACAGGCTAGCCCAATATGACTTAAATTAATTTGCTAAAAATGTAGGTCCATATATGAATCAAACATATTTAGAAGGGTCCAATTCAATTGGAATAGTACAGTCCAGAAAACCAATTTGACAATCGATGCAATTGAAGGGCAATGCATCCTATGATAAAATATTCACACCTCCTATAAAACCTATTAATTAAGCTGACTCTTAAGGAAAGATGGTCATTTGTATGCAACTAGACACATTGACATTTTTCTTGTTTTGCATTATTCACAGTTAATAAAAGGGAGAAAACAAATTAAAAGCCACTCTCAATTTTTCATTATATTACCTTCCCCCAGTGAAATTATTTCTTAAACAGCAATGTTAAATACTTATGACATAAAGAGTTTTAGATTCTCTCCATCATCTCCAATATGAAGTTGTTAACTGTGGTTCACTGAAAATTGTGAATCACAAGCAGAATTCTATTTCTACTTTGTTCTGAATGCTGATGAAATATTGGCATTATCAGGAAGAATTCAATGCATATTAATGATACCCTATTGAAGACTTCAGCCTTGGTTAGATTGAAGATTGCTTGAAGCCACAATTAACTGAATTACCTCCAGAAATGTTTATAAGTACAGAAAGAATATTTTATAATAATGATGTTTGTTTGCTTATTTATTTATTTGTCATATTTATATTGTCACCCATGTTAAATGAGAATTAAATCAAAGCAATTAAAAGATGGCCCAGAAACATGGAAATCATTTAAAAGTCAAAAATGAGGTTACCAAAAGAAGAAGTTCCATCCAAATGCAACACTAAAGTTTGCCAGACATGTTGTGTATAAAGACATCATCCATCATCTGAAAGGCTATTATCTAAGTAGCAGAGTTTATTCCCTCCAAACTAACCTAAGGACTTTTGCCATTATAATGGCATTGCAATCATTGTCCTGGTAGTAGGTATCCTGGCTTGTTGGTTGGCTGAACAATCATTATTGTGAATTTTAAGTATTTTGGAGCAATTTTTTAAAAAAAAAAAACTAACAATAGTCTGAAACAGACAGAACTTAGTCAAATGTATACATCATACTCAATATACCTGGATTTCAATCTTCCCCACCTCCAAAAATCTGGGCAGTTATTTTAATATGAGCCTTATGAGTCTGTCATTCTACACCAAATGCACATGCACTAGCAAAGCATGGATTTCCTTTATGGCTTATTATTTACAGATAAAAATAATTTATGTTGAAACACTGCACTAGAAATTGACTTTGTTGCTGGAAATTGACTTTGTTGCTTTGTTACTCTTGGGCCCGGCGAGCTCAAGTAGTACTTAGCCTAGAATCATGGATCCCGTTCCGGGATGCATGCGACTCTACAGCGAAGGGATTGGCGATGCCGTACCGACGCTAAAGACTTAAGTCAAACTAAGTCAAGTTTGTTGCTGGAAACATTTTTCTGTAATAGGAAATAATACCTCGAATAGAGTTATGAGAGAAAATACCCCCTTCCACAAAAGAGCAATAGGTACTTTCAGTTATGTAGTATATGATACAAACTACAGCACATCAATATCATCATGTGACTTACTCTCCTACAGAATGCAACCTCCTTAAAATTAATCCTATCAACTGCTTATTTCCTATACTGTGGGCTTTTTCCAATATTCCCCAAAGGGACAGCGAGGAAACTGAAATAAGAAAATGGTGGTCAGAAAAATAGGAGCTTTTGAAAGACTGTTGAAAGGAGAAATTTCTTGACAATAAGAACAATTAATCACTGGAAGAGTTTGCCTTCAGAAGTTTTGGCTGCTCCATAGCTGGAGATTTTAAAGAAAAGACTGTGTAGCCATTTGGAGGTTGGACTAGAAGACTTCCAAGGGACCTTCCAACTCTGTTATTCTGTAAATATCCTCTTCTATCAGTACCTAATGTGGTGTCATGGTTTAGTTGCTGGAACAGTTCACATTCAGTCACGGAAGTTAGACCCTGTTTCACAAGGTTGTTGTGGGAGAGGGAAATGAAGACAGGGGTCTTGTGGATACTCAGTGAGCTCCAGCAGGAAGGTACAAGCATATCAATTTAAACAATTAGATGGACATCCAGCACCATTACAAACCATGGGAGATGCATCAACTTGAGTTTCAATGTCTGATGTGCCACAAGTACCATATTCATTTAAGACAGTGCTTTCAAATTTCAAATATGCAGACTTGAATTTCCAGAAATCCATAGTCCACTTTTGCTGAGGATTCGGGAAGTCAAACATATTGCAACTTGTACACATAGAGTGCCAGTATACTTAGAGACCTAAATAAACAGTGTGAGAAGCTGTGAAGGTAATTTTTAAAAGGTTTATATGGCAAAGGAATTGTGAGGAACTGAACTTTTTAAAAAATCTTGCACCTGCCTACTCATTTCTATTAGCATAATTTATTCATATCTTAACAAATGTATTGTGACAGCTTGCTGTATTAAAAGTGGGGAGAAATAGGTGTGTCCATCTGCAAAGAGTCTGCTGTGATGAAGATTTTTTTGTGTGAAAAAAGGGAGAAAAGAATTCTAATTAGGAACTATTAATGTAACGTTCTCATCAGTATTTTAAGATGAATCAAAGAGACAAAAATAATTTACTTAAAGAGAAAGCACATTACAATTCTTATTAGGACAATTTAAAAATTACATTTCAGTAAACTTCTGAACACTAAAGATTACTCCTGATTGATATTAACAGTACCAATAGAAACATGTTGACAGTTGTTTCTTATATTTGCATGCATATATGTGTAAGTTCCAATCCATATATTTCCTCAATTTGAGTTCTGTCATATATATGAGCATGCTAAATTAGCCTCCGGTATAAAAAAATAAGACTGTCTGGAAAAAGAAATATTGTTCCCTATAGTCCTACCTAGAAAGACAAACAATGGTGAATGTGCCTCAATTTAGCAGTCTAAATGTTTTACAGAAAGTATTATGAATTAAAAGTGATTTCTAGTGTTCTAGACCAGTGTTTCTCAAGCATTTTGTTCTCATGAACCCCTTACATTTTTAACAATGAGAATCCCATAACATATTTGGTTATGTGGATTATAGGTATCAATATTTTGCTGTTGTTAGTTGCAAAGTCATTTCCAACCCATTCCCACCCCATGGACAATGTTCCTAAGGTCTTTCTGTCCTCTACCATCCCTCAGAATCTATTTAAACTCACGCCAACTGCTTTGGTGACTCAATCCAGTCACCTCATTCTCATTCTTCTCCTTTTGCCCTCAATCTTTCCCAGCATGAGGCTCTTCTCCAGTGAGTCCTTCCTTCTCATTAGGTGGCCAAAGTATTTGAGATTCATCTTCAGGCAACTAACTCTAAAGAGCAGTCAGGGTTGATCTCCTGTAGGACTGACCAGTTTGATTGCCTTGTGGACCAAGAGACTCGTAGGACTCTTCTCCAGCGTCATAGTTCAAAGGCGTCAATTCTTTGGCACTCAGCCTTATGGTGTATCAATATTTACTGAATTACACATTAAAATTGAGAAATTTTAGGATATTCAGCTGTTCAACTACACTTTGAGAACCTCTGTTCTAGATGCATCTGGCTTGTTTTGAGGATTAACTTTTGAATAGCATTATCCTTGGGAATACAGAACATTCTAGCATTCTCTGGAGCATTCTGTTCTAAGAATGGTAACTTTTGCACTATCATGGTTGAGAGTTTGAGCAAGAATTAGGCACGTGCACACACAGACCCCATTTTCATTCCTTTCATGAGATAGACTATGAATTGTTTTCTTGTTCAATGGCCCTGGAAATTAGACAGTAAGCCAGAGAAAATTAATCCATGGGCCATAATTTTGGGATGATGTAGGAAGAATCAAAATAGTATTTCTGCAAACAGTTAAGTCCTTTAAAGAAAGTGAATGAAAAATAAAAAATAAATGCCTAGCCTCCATGTTCTGTACACAATTCCCCTTCAAAACTGAATTTAGTTCTAGAAATTTAATTCTAGAATGTGCTTTGGCCTTTAGAAAGATGAATTGTAGTGGCCTTTTCAATGAATTGCAAATGATGCAAAAATACACTGAAGACAAGACTTGGAGAATAGCAGTAATTAATGTAAGTAAAAAGATAATGTGCTTGTTAACTTTATTCCTTTGACAGAGAGAGGGGGGGAGAAAGAGAGAGAGACTGATTTCAAGACCCAAAGACTGAACAGAAGACAATGTTCCATGTTAAACTTAATTGAAATTCAATATTTTAGTCTACTTTAGATCTTGAATAATTAGAGTAATACATTCAAATATAGATTTAACTAATATTGGAGAAAACATGGCTAGTAGAACCAGGAAGCAAACCTTAATTGAGTCATAAGCTCCCAATGGAATTTTTGTGGTTCCTATTTGCAAGTAAACATCTGCAGAATATTAACCTTGCCAGAGTTAGAATTATCATGAGCATGTCATAATTAAGAGAGATTTTAATAGTGCTACAAGAGTTTGTAATATTAAGATCACTTTGAAATACAAGATATAATTTGATTGGCCATTGTGCCCCCCCCCCCCCCCGCACACACCAGGCACAGGAGGACCCATTTTGAAATATATTTTCATTCATCATTTGATCTAATTGCTTTAAAGTTACTTCTTGGTATTTTCACCTGCATGTCACCTACATGGAGAATAGAATGGAATGGAATGGAATGGAATGGAATGGAATGGAATGGAATAGAATAGAATAGAATAGAATAGAATAGAATAGAATAGAATAGAATAGAATAGAATAGAATAGAATAGAATAGAATAACAGAGTAGGAAGGACCTTGAAGTCTTCTCGTCCAATCCCCTGCCTAGGCAGGAAACCCCACACCACTGCAGACAAATGATTATCCAACATCTTCTTAAAAACTTTCAGTGTTGAAACATTCACAACTTCTGGAGGAAGTTGTTCCACTAATTAATTGTTCAAACTGTCAGGAAATTTATCCTCAGTTCTAAGTTGCCTTTCTCCTTGATTACTTTCCACCCATTGCTTCTTGTCGTATCCTCAGGTGATTTGAAGAATAGGCTGACTCCCTCTTCTTTGTGGCAACCCCTGAAATATCGGAACACTGCTATCATGTCTCCCCTAGTCCTTCTTTTCATCACACTAGACTTACCCAGTTCCTGCAAACATTATTTTATATGTTTTAGTCTCCAGTCCCCTTATCATCTTTGTTGCTCTTCTCTGCATTCTTTCTAGAGTCCCCGCATCTTTTTTACATTGTGGAGACCAAAACTGAATACAGAACTCCAAGGATGGGATGGGATAGGAAGGATGGAGAGGAGGAAAAGCTCACACCATTTATCTTATTGATAGAGCTGTAAGAACAGCCTTTCCGAAATAAGCATTTTTTTAGCTCTTTCATTTTGCATGCTGCGGTGCTGCACTTCACAAAGTAGTCAAAGCAGCTAGTGGAATGAGGATTGCATAGTTTAAATTGGTTTTTGAATAGTAGTGGGAAAGCAATTTATGAATGCATTATTCTGATACCCAATTGAAAGAAAACCACCTGCACCCCTAAAGGATATGAGCTCCACTTTGAACTTGTTCTCATCGGCTGTGATCCTAAAGCAGCAGGAATGGCTGTTATCTGATGGTTCCTAAATGAAAATTTTCCTCTTCATTTTCTGCAATCTGTGGTTCTAGTGATCTTTCAATCCTTCAGTTCCCAGGGCAGGCTTAGGTATGATAGGAAACATGTCCTCATACTGCTTTGGTGTCAACCAAAAGAGCAAGATACAGGATGTTGCCTTTCTTTGTTTTAACTGGCTTCCCTTCTGTGATTTGAACAAAAGTTGACACATAGAAATATAGCAGAAAGGGATTGATTGATTCATCCATCCCTTCTGATATGGTGTTAACTATAAGGGTCACCTTTCACAGCAACATTCCTCTTGCAACATTATTCTGACACAGTGAACGGTATTTTAGCTCAGTTTGCACACCCCTACAGTTAGGTTATCCTTAAATGTATCCTGTGAACCCAGACAAAGAGAATAAACTATGGTTAAGAGTTTATGGACATCTATATCCAGAGGTGGGTTGCTGCCGGTTCAGCCCAGTTCGGCTGAACAGGTAGTAGAATTCAGGCCTGGGTTGCAGAACCGGCAGTGACCCAGGCCTGACATGCCCCCAAACCAGTTCTCCGGTGTCTTCTGCACATGCACAGAGCTATTTTTAGTCAGATGCACATTCACAAGAAATGTGTGGTTAGCGCATGCACTCAACAAACCAGTACTAAGCGGTTCAGGAACCCACCCCTGTCTATATCATATAGGATAGTAATGGGGTGGCTCAATGGCTAAGACGCTGAGCTTGTCGATCAGAAAGGTCAGCAGTTTGGCAGTTCAAATCCCTAGTGCCGCGTAATGGAGTGAGCTCCTATTGCTTGTCCCAGCTTCTGCCAATCTAGCAGTTCAAAAGCATGTAAAAATGCAAGTAGAAAAATAGGGACCACTTTGGTGAGAAAGTAACAGTGTTCCATGTGCCCTTGGCATTTAGTCATGCTGGCCACATGACCAAGGAGACGTCTTCAGACAATGCTGGCTCTTTGGCTTTGAAACGAAGATGAGCACCACCCCTACAGTCAGGAATAACTAGTATATATGTGCGAGGGGATCCTTTACCTTTATCTTATATCATATGGACACAGCCAAGAATCTGCTGTTAGAAATAGAAGGGGATGGTCTGAATGACAATGCCAGCTTCCTGGCCTGGTATGTTCTCCAAGCGACAGAAAGTCACAGTAACATCTTCTGGAAAGTTTTCACATTTATGCCATTTTCTCTTTCTTTGGAGGACATGTTTACTTACAGCTACATCTGCCTAGATCTATTAGGCTAACTTGTTATCCCAGCTGCATTGCAGGACACTGTCCCATTTCCAGTGTTGAAAAGAGGCCCAAGTAACAGTCTAGAAACTGTTATACCAGCATATAACCTCAAATAAATCATCCCTGATCCTCTATAAGTAATTCAACTTCAAAATGAGCCTAGCTGCATTCCTAAATGTAACATTTAACTTTTGATGATGTGGTAGCATCATGGGATGATGGAACACTTTGTATATCCCAGTAAGTGTTATTACTTTAATTTGCCTTGCTAATGTGCTTCAGTGTGTGTGTGTTTGTGTGTGTGTGTCTTTGTCAAAACATTTATACTGCCTTACAACCATGACCAACATTTGCAATAGCCAAAACAGTTGTCTTGGCAAAGGGAAACAAACCTGTTATTTCAAAGTTTGAGAAGAAAGGATTGTGAAGGTTCATTAAACAGCTTCAACAAGGGTGTACTTCCCTTGAACCTTCATCAAAGCATGGCACCATCTTGACAATTTGCACAGCTTTGATAAATACCACTGCAATTCTTTCTTCTTTGTAATGCTCAATCTGATTATATATATATATATATATATATATATATATATATATATATATATATATATATATATATATATATATATATATATATATATATATATATATATATATATACATACATACATACATACATACATACATACATACATACATACATACATACATATATATATATATATATATATATATATATATATAATGTATATGTATATATGTGTGTGTGTGTGTGTGTGTGTGTGTGTATGTATGTATGTATGTATGTATGTGTATGTGTATGTGTATGTGTATGTGTATGTGTATGTGTATGTGTATATATATATATATATATATATATATATATATATATAGTCTATTTGTGTGTCACTGCTGTGAGTGGATTACATGTGTGGATATAGTAGCAATGATGGATCTGGTCAAGATCAAGTTGGGGCTAGACTTTGTAAATAAGTTTTACTTTTTTAATCTTTTTAATCAGATACAAAGTGAAAGTACAAAAGTGCAGTGAATCTTCTTGCCATTGTAGGATTATTTGCAAGTCAAAAATAGTTGAGTATTTATTAATCAGTTTTATCACATTTATTTCCAACTTTATAATCCCAGCGGGGCCCTCGTGGCAGCTCAGTCAAAAAGAAGATTAAAATTATTATGTTAATTAAAATTAAATGAGACAAAACCATCTCATCAAACAAACAGGGCATGTTTTATTTAAAAAAAACAGTAGTAACATTTCATATGATTCTTGGTCTAAGTAGTGGTTTTATATAACAAAAGGAAAATGAAGTAAAAAGGAAAATTCTCAAAAAAACCCACCCTTTTTTCCTAGAATAAGATTATGTGATACAGTCATCTCACAATTTTATATTAGTCTATTTCAGTGGTGGGATTAAAAAAAAATTACTGCCGGTTCTGTGGCTGTGGCTTGGTGGACATGCCTTGGCTTTGTGGGTGTGGCAGGGAAAGGCGTGGCACGACAAAACCGCGCTCCACTAAAGCGCACCCGATTAAACCGCGTTGCTGACATCATCAGCAGGGCGACAACAGCGGCCGCGGAGAAAAAAGGGCGCTTTAAATAGCGCTTTGAAAGCAAGCCGATTCACATTAAGGTAAGGGTTAGGTTTAGGGTTAGGTTTAGGGTTAGGTTAAGGGTTAGGGTTAGGTTTAGGGTTAGGTTAAGCGTTAGGGTTAGGTTAAGGGTTAGCGTTAGGTTTAGCATTAGGTTAAGGGTTAGGTTTAGGGTTAGGTTTAGGGTTAGGTTAAGGGTTAGGTTTAGGGTTAGGTTTAGGATTAGGTTTAGGGGGGTTAGGTTTAGGTTTAGGGGGGTTAGGTTTAGGTTTAGGGGTTAATTTTAGCTTTAGCGTTCGCAGCGTGCTTTTTTCGTCGCGCTATGATGACGTCGGCTACGTGGTTTCGTCGAGCGTGCTTTAGTCGAACACGGTTTTGTGGTGGAACCGGGAAAGGATACCGCAAAATCCCCATTCACTCCCCACCCCACTAATCTGCTTTCCAGCTCCATTCTCCTATTTAGGGTAACAAAAGAAAATAAGGTGGGAGGTTGGTAGGCAGTGGGGGTGGGGCCAGCTATTTGCCGATTCTCTGAACTACTCAAAATTTCCACTACTTGATCTCCAGAACCTGTCAGAACTGGCTGAATACTATCTCTTGTCTATTTAAATGTAGCTTCCTTTATGTTGAGTTTTCCTTTACATTAAATGAGTAATAAGGCAGTCTTTAAATCATAGCAATAAATGACTGTATTTTTTTTTAAATGGTAGCAATGAAAAACTGTAGCAACTGCATAAAACAGAAATGGCAGTGTGATATTATGTGTACTTACTCAGAATATGTGACTTCCTGAGGTTTATAGTCTAGTCCTAAGCCCATCTATTTAAAAACAACCTTGTGTGTGTGGGGGGGGGGGTTAAGTGTGTAAAAAAGAGAGAGCATGGGATAACTCATTTTCAAATATAACATACTAGAACCATGTTGCCAGGCAGAATGCTTGTCCTATCTCTTATATTATCATCACAAAGAATTTGATTTCTAATTTCAAGTCACGCACAATAAGGTTAAAGGGATAAATGAACATAAAGATATGTGCTTCACTGAGCTATCTGAAAAATCTTTGATATTTAGGGATTTTAAAAAGACCAACTAAATGACAATTCCTCATGCCCCAAGCAGGAAATCAGTCAATAAATTATTTTATTTACACATTAGGAAAACTAGTTTTTGTAATCCTTTCAAATAACAGAAGAATAAATCCTTACTTTATCGCAATAGAAGAGAATAGATGTAGTTTAGGGCTGATCCGTGAGCCTTGCCACAGAAACCCAAGAAATCATAAGTCAGAGGATCATACAATACCACAAATCAGAAAAACACAGAATCAGAACTAACTCAAAACAGAGGACAGAGTTGCCCACAGAAACTCAAAAAAAGATAAGGTGACCAAACGTCCCGATTTCAGCGGGACGGTCATGCTTTATAACAATTTGTCCCGTGTCCCGGGCCGTTTTTAAAAAGTCCTGATTTTCTGACTTCATGTTGAAAGCCCAGTGGATTTGCTTAAGAAATCCTAACCGGGGCAAGACAAAAGACACCCTGTCTAACCTCTCACTCTGTCTCAGTACTTTCATTGAAGATATTAAAACTTTAAAGCAAGAAAATGGACTCCCCCGCGCCCCTTTTACCTCATTTTATAAGAAAAAATGACCAAGTACCATAGAGCTCCAGGAAATGCTTGGCTAGAGGGGCCACAAGTGTTACTTCCTGGATTTTCCGGAGGGGAGGTTGGAGGTCAGCTCGTGTGGAAGAAAAAATGGTGGCAAAAGTTTCTTTGAAAAATATTTCCCTAACTAATTTCACCATTTTAATTTGATCAGTTCTTTGAATTAACATCTACATCATTCTGGATTGACTTGTGCCTGCTGGTAAATGAACTGGGTTTTTTTCTTTTATTTTTTTAATGTATTTTAAAATAATATTTTATTTATTGTGCATAGGATTTTTTAAAATAGCTTTATTTTGTGTGGATTCTTTTTTTAAATTGTCTTAGACTATTTAAAAAAAGATTCTATCCAAAATACAAAATACCAGCTGCAGTTATTCACTTAAGAACTGTGTCAAGAAAGGTGGTATAGTGACCAAAGTTACAATGGCATTGAAAAAAGTGACTGATGACCATTTTTCACACTTAGCGACCATTTTCACACTTAGCGACCATTTTCACACTTAGCGACCGTTGCAGCATCCTCATGGTCACGTGATCAAAATGTTGATGTTTGGCAAGAGTTACAATTTATATTTGTAAATTGTAGTTATGTTGAAATAAAAAAAATACAATACTATTTTTGCGTTATATGAAAAATTTTGTTGCTCCGAATAACATTTTTAATCAAGCCCCCCCTCCCTGCCCTGGTCAAAGGTGTCCCTCTTTATCAATCTGAAAATCTGGTCACCTTAAACAAGGATCAAAACATCACCATCCTCCCAGCAGACAAAAGCAGATTCATGGTTATCATGGAATGAACACAATTCAGATAAAAAGTCAAATAATTACTGGAGGACAAAGAAACCTACGTTCCAGTAAACACCAAGGGGAGAATCTGATCCTTAACATCCTAACTTAGAAAGGTCAATTCACAAAAGAACACTAGGAATAGAAGGAATAGCGGTAAGGCTACGTAAAGACATGCATAGTAAGCTACCGTGATCTCAGTAACCGGTTACATTGAATACCTACGGGCTCACCTAATTAGCAGAACCAGATGTGGGAAAAGAACCAGATGTGGGTTACGTATATGTGCATTACAGCCATGATCTCAAGTAGCCATTTATCTTTTAGCCCATGATGTCACGGAGCAGAGACAGGCCGTATCAGGGAGTTATGTGAGATTCAACCTTGGCTGGGGTAGCCTTCTGGATTCACAAGGGACAAGGGAACCAAAAACAATACTGTTGCTTTCTGTGCTGTATTCTGCTTGTTAAAATTGTATAAAAGCCAAATAAACTCTGTGTAAGGCAGACAGACATTTTAGACACAACTGCTTGATGGACTGCTGAAACCCACACTCTAGTGGTTGATAAAAACCAGTGAACCCATTTTCCCATGCTTCTAACTAAACACAAGTCCAATATATGTCTTCATCCAATGGTATTGTTATCCATCATGTAACATAGCTATATATATATATATATATAGCTATGTTACATGATGCTATGTTATATATATACAAGCACAAGCACGAAGCCGAAGCACCAGCCTAAAGACAGTGAGTGGGACCTCGCCACACACACACACACACACACACACACACACACACACACAAACAAACAAACAAACAAACACACGTTTCACTTATGTGACCCAATAAATTTATTAAAGTTATTATTTCTAACTATTTCTAACATTCAGTCCAGGCTCGGTGCATAGTATTTGCTATCCTTACTTCCAAATTGCACAATTAAATTTATGGTTCAGCATACCATTTGAACCCAGAGAATATTATTAATTAAGTAATCCACAATGAAATTAGCTATTAGTGCATGACTGCAAAAAAGTAAAAAATAAAAATGGTCTGTGGTATAATTGCCAGCAAATGCTGGCAAAAAGTGGAGAAGGGAATAAATAAATAAAAATGTGGTGCTTTTTAATAAGCCATTATAACTGTATCATGTTTAAGATTCATTCTCTCTCTCTCTCCCTCTCTCTCTTTTAGTCTCTCTCTCTCTCTCCATTTTTTCAGTACAGTATATTATTTTATATTTTATATTATATTTTGTATAATTGTAAAAACCTAAGGCTCTATAGAGAAGCACTATATTCCTTTTTATTCAAATGCATATCCAAATTCCACATTTCAAAATATCTTTTCTTTATTGTAACCATATTTTTAATAATCCGTAAAAGTGTTCTCGTGCATTTTTCCTCTTTCAACAGAAACACAGGAAATGAATTTAAAAGTATTAATAAAGGTTTAAATACATGTAGCATTCCAGCTGCGACCTTTAGATGGTAAGGCATGTAGATAGTTTTTCCCATCAAAAGCCTACAGCATGTCAGCGTTGCAAATAAAGGGGAAGATGAAAGGAAGTAAGATTAAGATATGAAAATCAAATGACGGGTGGCTGAAGAAACTTAATTTCACTTGGAAATTAGGGTAGAGTCATCTTCTTTTATGAAGCCCCTTCTTTTGCATGCACAGAGAAAAGAAATAGAAAGCTCAAATTCATGTACTATTTAAAGGTATTATACGATTTGAATAGCATGTTACAACGCATGCGGGAATTTTCTTATTCCTTTTACATCTTTCTCTTCAGTCGGATGGATGTTTTTGATTTACCCCCCTTCTTTCCCCAAAATGAAAATTTTCAATGTAGATATTATGGGAGGAGACATTGAGTTATTTATTTATAGCTTACATTTATAGATTCTCAAACACAAAATGACTCTGGATGGTGTATAATTGAAAACATTTCCAAGCCAATATAAAAAAAAAACAACAAGAAAGAAGGCAGCACAGCTTATGCAGGCCTTTATTAATTTAGTCTCCTTTGCCATAGGATTATCTTAGAACAATTAATCAATGAAATAGCTTTCGTCCCAGTGTTGTGATATTGCAAAACTGGAAAACCATTTGACTGGGGTGGTATAAGTTCTCCTGCCTTGAGCAGGGATTGGACTAGAAGATCTTTGAGGTCCATTCCAGCCTTGTGATTCTGTATGATCCACAGTCCTATGTCAAACAAACAATCCCAGATGTATCCAAGTCAGATGCCCAATATCTCTTTTGCATCTTTGACCAAAGCAGTCATCAAGACTTGTATTCAATGACCAGCTGTCTGGAACAGACTGAAGCAACCAATTGGAACTGGGCAGATCTTTGCCTTTGAAAGAATCATTGCTGGCCTCAACATCAAGCCACTGTCAATTGTTCTTACTTGCAAAATTCATATTGGGAGCGGAAAAAACTCCAGAAAAATATTTAATGACAGGTTGGGACTGTCACAAAATAAAGGGAGACAATCTATTCTCAAAAGCACCTGAAGGCAAAACAAGATGCAATGGATGGAAACTAATCAAGGAAAGGATCCATTTAGAAGGAAGAAGAAATTTCCTAACAGAACGATTCATCAGTAGAACGGTTTGCCTTCAGAGGTTGTGGGTGCTCCAACACTGGAAAATGTTAAGAAGACATTGCACAACCATTTGTCTGCAATAGCAGAGGTTTCCTTCTTGAGCAGGTAGTTCAACTAGAAAGCCTCCAAGGTCTCTTCCAACTCTCTTATTCTGAATGCCGCCTCCACATCCTCCAGGTAAATAATTAATCCACAGTGCGAAATAAAATACCTTTTTAGGTATGTTTTCCCGAAAATAAGACACTGTCTTATTTTCCTTTAACCCCCAAAATAAGCACCTGGCCTTATTTTCTTATTATTTTTGAGGTGCAGGAGATGACAAGCATGGTCACCTTATGACTGCTGCTGTGTTGCAATATTTTTGGGGAGATCTTATTTTTGGGGAAACAGGGTACTTGCTTTGAGAATAGTAAAATAAAACAATTTGGGTTTGAATATAGTAATAATAAATTGTGTTATATGTGTGCCTTATCTTTCCACTTGGAATTCAAGATTGCACAACATGAAAGTATATCCTCATAGCTGTATCCTGATCTTAGTGATACTTATGTCTATCTTGTAAATTTGTCTCTCTGTCTGCCCATCCTAGTGCAAAAAAATATTCTACCCTTATAGACTTGTCCTTTTCCCCCATGGGTCCAGGAGAATATATATCTGTCCATTTTATGATAACTATTTAATGAGGGCTAGTTAGGTAGAGATTCAGCCAAGGTCAGCCAAGCTTTGTTCCTATTACAACACCCATGTCTAAGTTTTGCCTTAGGCAAGGAAGATAAGCAGGATTTCCTATGTATGGAATGAAAACAGATCAAGTTAACTTGGGAGCAAGCTCCTAAATCAAAGCTTTAGGCAATCTACATTCAATTGTGCTTAAGGCTAGTTTGAAGTTAAAGTTTAATAAAACATAAAAGTTTTGTCAAGAATGCTTTTAAAATGATAATTCATCACATCTATGATTTCTAAAGTGGACGTGGCATCTCAGTGGCTAAGATGCTGAGTTTGTCGATCAGAAAGGTTGGCAGTTCGGCGGTTTGAATCTCTAGCGCCGTGTAATGGAGGGAGCTCCCGTTACTTGTCCCAGCTTCTGCCAACCTAGCAGTTCAAAAGCACATAGAAATACAAGTAGAAAAATAGGGACCGCCTTGGTGGGAAGATAACAGTGTTCCATGCATATTCGGCATTTAGTCATACTGGCCACCTAACCGTGGGGATGTCTTTGGACAGCACTGGCTCTTTGGCTTTGAAATAGAGATGAGCACCGACCCCTGGAGTCAGGCATGACTAGTACATATGTGCGAGAGGAACATTTACATTTATGATTTCTATATAATTCTATATTGCATGTATTTGCAGTCAGTCTCTGTGGCCTGTTACCTTGGTATGATCATCTATCTCTTTTCCCCCCTAAAATTGTAGGCTCAGGCTGATGGATTTTAAGACTGGCTAACTATAATGTATAAACTTAGCTCTGTTAGTAATGAGACTTACTCTGTATATACATACATATGCAACAGAACATGTGTTCTGTAAATAATATCTACACTCAAACACAAAATGCTTAATTCCTCAAGTTATCTTATTCCTTGCTCATTTTATCAATTCTGCCTGCGTCACATCAAACTTGAATGATCTGATACTGTTCCAATTTATTTGACTGTGGGTTTGCAGAGCGATGGTTGACTTTTTCAGATTGTATTGCTGATCAATTTTCTTCTCACTCAGTTTTTCTACCAATGGGCATTGAGTTTTGCATTGCTGATTTCCCACTATCTCTGTGTTACAACCTGATGCATGGCTTTGCATGAAATGAAGCTGCACTAATATCCGAAACTTGATACAAACCTATACAATTTATATTAGCTAAATATTTTGTAATCACTTTTCTTATCAGTACACATCAGCCCCTGCAAGGGAAATGAAGAAGCTTGTTTATTTTCAGTCTTCCAAGAGGATTAATTCCATCATCAACCTTAGTTTCACTAGGAGGAATCCACATAAATTTCAAGGCAAAACTAATTCCTGAGCCACTAAGCAAAACCAAACAACTCAATTCAATATCTTTGCAGAACAGCCTGTATCATTCTATTTTCCCTATTTCCATTTGTCCCCATTCCATCTACCCAGCATTTTCTTTTACTACTGTCTTCCTACTCACAATTACAAGTTTATTATAATTATTTGTTCTCAATGGGATAGAAAGAAAAGTATTTTTCTCACTTACATTATTTGCTTGTAACTGAAAGCAACTAATCACAATCAGACCATGATTGAACTGGGATCTATAACAACATAGTACTTAGACATACAATATATACCACTTCACACTGCTTCACAGCCCTCTCTAAGCAGTTTAGAGAGTCAGCATTAGTTCCTCATTTTACCCACCTCGGAAGGATGAAATGCTGAGTCAACCTTGAGCCTGGTAAAATTTGAACTGCCAAATTGCAGGAAGCTGGCAGGCAGCAGAAGTAGCCTGCAGTACTGCACTCTAACCACTGTGCCACTGCTGTTCATTCATATAAGCTACTTAACTCAGTAGAAGGAATTGCCTCAGATATGTGTATGAATATTCTGACCAATTCCAAGTAACTAAAATAGTTTCATCATTACATACAACTCTATCCTATTTTTTAGTTGTATCTGTTTATTCACTTTTTAAGCATAGAGTTCAGGAAATGAAAGGGACAGTCTTTAAAGAATGTAGAAAATAGATTTTTTTACCACTCATCCTTCATTCAGAACATGGATTCAGAAACACATAATAAGAAGTAACTGAATATTCATGTGAATATAGCTAATAAAGGGGTGTCCTCATTTTTTACAGGAAATGGGCACTGAATCACAATAGCTGGTATCCTTCTCATTTTTGTGCTCATAATAATAAACACATCTTTGTGAGTCCTAGGAAAGCATATATTGTTTATATTTGAATTACCCCAAAATAAACTTTATTCTATTTTTTTAACCTCAAGTAGACTCCTCAATTCCTATGTATTCTGCATTGCAATAAATATGGATTACCCATAGCTGAACATGGGAACAGATTGGTCTATCAATTAAGTTTCTACAGCACTGTTCACAGAAAGGAAAAAAAAAAGGACTTTGTATATAGTAGATAACGAGTTATATGAAGTAGTCAAGGGAATCCAAAATTGCCTCCCAGCAATTTGCCTCCTTGCAGCAAATAGCCCATTTTACTTTCACTTTCAGTTTCAGCACAGCTTGATTAGCACAAGCTAATTGTCATTTGGATCAGCCTCCCAATGATCAGCTGTTTCAGGCTGCAGGGATTGCCATAGCCTATTGCCGCCTCCATGTGCTCCATTTTTGGCCTCCATGTGCCTCATTTTCTGCCCATTCCAGGTGGTGGGAATCAGAACGGATGAAAAAAGGGGTATGTGGAGGCTGAAAACGGGCTGTGCAGAGGCCCAAAATAGGATGTGGAGGCCGAAAAAAGGGTCTGTGAGGTAGCAATAGGCAATGGCAACCCCTGCAGCCTGAAACAGCTGATAGTCAGGAGGCCGATCCAACCAAGGCCAAAGGATGGGGGCTGGTGGGTGGGCGGGGCTTCAGTGTATAAGATGCACCTGAATTTTCACCCTTGGGGGGGGACTGTGTCTTATACTCTGAAAAATATGGTAATAGAAATAGAAAATGATTGAGTATTGATATTTGGAAAACTACAAACTGAGCATGAAGGAAGTGACCAACATTCAATTATAAAACTCTCCCAAACATAGGAGACAAATAAGAATTTTAAATAAGCCTATTAATTGTGATAAACTAATACAATATTTGTTCTGTTTATATATGTCATGAGCGATTGAGACTTCTTCATGCTTATCTCTTAGTTAGTTATGATGACTATCCATTTCCTGCTGTTGATAGATTAAATCCACAGGACAGATGTTTCAGTGTGGCATCTAGTCTAGAAGGTCCCCCCTTTCTGTACCATCAAGCTGTTTTCCATAGAATTAGATAAAAATGTCAGGTCAGGAAAAGAGGTGCTGGCTTGAACAAATCACCATCTGCTAGGTCACATTACAATATTTGCTGACATTGATTGGGTTGACCCTCACCTGATACGATAAGGAAGATTCTTAGGTAGGAGAAACAATTCTAATCCTTTTACCTAGGCAAAGTAAAAAACTTTGCTCTTAGAAACAAGATGAAGAATTTATTTATTTATTTATTTAGTTTGTGGCAAATGCATGGGCTTATAGTAGTTCAGATGTTAATGTCCAGTCCATCCAACCATTCAAGGACAGGGAGGTCTATGTTGAAAAAAATCAGACATTGGGCCAATTTAAGCTCTTGGTGGACATTTGGACACAATGTGATCAGGGGTGGGTGGGCTTCAAAAATTTCAGCAAAGGGTTCTCTGCTCAGTTGTTGGGTGGGCATGTTCATGATGGGCGTGGCCTAGTTGGCCTCCTGCACCACAGCGGGGGGAGGGTGTTTTCTCCTTCCCTGGGCTTTCATTTGGCCTCTTGGAGGCCAAAAACTGCCTCTCTCGGCTCAAGAGGCCTTCCAGGAGGCCCATTTTTTCCTCTCCCTGAGCCTTCATGTGAGCCCTGCACTTACTTTGCATCCAAAATGGTTTGCATGGAAACTCCTGGGAGAGACGTGATGGGGTGGAAGCAACGGGGTGGGGCCAGCCAGGGATGGCATTTGGAGGTTGTCCAAACTGTCTATAATGTTAGCTATGGGTTCTCCCAAACCCGGGTGAACCCATAGCATCCCACCCCTGAATATGATGGATATTTTGTTGAGAAGCACCACAGTTACACTGAAGGGTAGAGACAAGACAAGATGAAGAAAAAAAGGACTGAGAAACTCTATAGATATCTATTTGACCTTGCCTGAACTTTGAGAGTAATATCAGGGTCTTAGTAATTAAAGATCACAAAGGAACCCTAGGACAGCTGGATAGAGGGGAAACTAAGAGCAAAAGAAAGCACAATGACTATCCATTTCAGTACTTTTGACCAGAAAATTACAGGTTGTGTGTCCCAAGTGGCCATCAGGAGACAGGCAGAATTGATCTTAGGGGCTTTTTGTTTGAAATTGAAGTTAAGCAATGATGAATTGTTAAGACATGAGTTTCTTTTCAGAAATAAAAGCAAGCAATTTGGACACCCAAAAACTAAGCATTGTTTATTATAGATTATATAATGGAAAATGCCATAACCCGGAGTCCAGAAACATGATAAATGGGGAGATAGAAGAAATTAATTTGATCTGCATTTTAATGGAAGCTTAGTTAAAGTCCTGATTCAACATGCAAATTGAAAGAACATTGAATATTCATTGATACTCAGTTTCCTTAATCCCATCAAGCACTTATCTAAATAAAAATGCAGAAAAGTGTGCTAATGATTTAAAAAAAATAAGGCAAAATGCAAACTACGATGGAAATGGAGGGAAAGAAACCTAAGATTTATGCTAGTCTTTGACCAAAATAAAAATGACTGACAGAGTTTCAAATTAAACAGCATAGCAGCAGCAAAGAAATAAAACTGATAAATTTGCTCATCCCAAATTATTTGTTCATCCCAAATGACAGAGTCAGCTTCACCAACTTAAAACACCCTTCCTTTGTTGTTGCAGATGCCATAGGCATTTGCATTAAAATTAATATATACTGCACAAAAGAAAGAAAGTCATTGTCCTTATTTTGCATGGCATTCATGAGTTCAATGCATTTTTAATTTTTGAAATTTATTTATTTGATCCCCTAGGTGCTAAATTATTTTCCTTTATGTTTACATCACATTGTCCTTTGCCTCATTTATTCATCTTCCTATAAATCTACCAGGCTATGAGAAATAACATAATTTTGTTTATGGCTTTGGAATATTATCATGCCAGCTAAAGTACTACAGAAATCCATGGTTCGCTAGGATAGACTAAGCCAAGCAGCTTAAATAATAGGTAGTGCAACAGACATTGAAAAAGCAGAGCAAAAAAAGTGAAAGGAATTCAAAAACCCGAGAGAATATTGGATATGTTGTCATACATCCAAAATCAACTTGGAATAATATAATTTCAGCTCATCCCTAAAGGAAGGAGATGACCCTTATATTAATAATTAGAAAGTGAGCTCTCTACATTCCCTAAATTGAAATACAAATCCTAACAAAGCAACACTCAAGATGAAATTAGTATTTCCTGCCAAGGTTAAAAGATGAAAATCACAAAAATAGATGATAGCTTTTGACAAGATTTACCAAAGCTATGCAGGAATAGTTTACATCTTTCTCTATGTAAAAAAAACTGTAGGACAAGTGATATATCTATATATGATACATACATGTATGTAGGTCTCTCTAGCTATGCTGTTCAAAAATGGAACTTCTTTTCCATTTACTTTTTTTTTTAAGAGAAAAATAACAGATGATTTTTTTTAAAGAAAGCAAGTAGAAAGTAAAGTGAAATAGTAAACAATAAAAAGTAAAACTGACAAATTCACCCATCCAAAAGGATTTGAGTGCTTAGCTTTTAAAAGTCTTACTTTGATTCCCTGTTTATTCTGCTATGTCAAATTAGGGTTCCTGTCATTTTTTTTTTTTCTGATGGGCTTTCTTATCTTCAACAGGATGAAAATGCAGAATAAAAATGAATGTGACATTAACCCATTAAAACATACCATACTGACAAAATCTAAGAATTCAGTAATGTGTTTTGGTCTGAATGAAAATATAGGCTAGATGTCAGTGCATCTGCAACTATATTCAGGGAGATAGGAGGATGGAGGATGGAGGATGGATAGATGTATGGATGTATGTATGTATGTATGTATGTATGTATGTATGTATGTATGTATGTATGTATGGATGGATGGATGGATGGATGGATGGATGGATGGATGGATAGATATAGATAGATAGATGATAGATGATAGATGATAGATAGATAGATAGATAGATAGATAGATAGATAGATAGATAGATAGATAGATAGATAGATAGATGATAGATAGATAGATAGATAGATAGATAGATAGATAGATAGATAGATAGATGATAGATAGATAGATAGATAGTAGAATATTTTTCCACTTCCGTATTTTGAAAACAAACTTTTTGTGTTGCAGTTTTTTTTCTTGCAATAAGGGGGAAAATTCAACGATTTGATGTGAATATGCTTATATTTCATTTTTAAAGGTCTAAAATGCAAAATGTTGGCAATTTTCAGAAGTTGGCAGTGCTATTCTTTTGTTTGTTTGCATTGTTTGTCCGTTTTTGTCCCTGCATGAACACAATTGATAATGACAACCCCAGGATGCTAGGAGAACTTGCATGTCTCTTTAAATAAAAGTGTTTTTTAATCTCTTTCTTGGGTGGTGTGAAATATCACTAACAACAGAGACTTCCTTCTCTGAGTTGCATTAGCACTCACTGGAGAAAGCAAAACCTTCTGGGTGAGAAACAGCTCAGGTAAGAGGAAGGAAGAAGAATATTCCTGCAATGTTTAAACTGAAAGCTTTAGTTGAGAGAGGCATCATTTGTTCCCTTATAGTTCTCTGGAAGGATTAAAATGCTCCCACTATTCTATATATATTTTTTGCAATGCTATCAATTGATTCTACCATTCTTCATTTGAAACTTATCCAAAAGAGATCCAACCTAGAATTAAGGAGAAATTTCCTGTCAGTGAAACAGTGGAATGACTTGCCTCCAGAAGTTGTTTGTGCTCCATCACTGGAGGTTTTTAAGAAGAGATTGGATAATAATTTGTCTGGAATGGTATAGAGCCATCATGGCGAACCCATGGCACGTGTGCCCAAAGTGGCATGCGAAGCCATGTTACTCAGCACACACAGCCTTGCCTGTTTGTCATCTTGGTTTTTGGCATGCATGTGCATGTGATGATCGGCTGTCTTTTGCACATGCAGCAGTGCTGAAAACCAGGGTGTGCATGCACACAGGCCAGCTGATTGTCAGGTGCACCTGAGTGCCAGAACCCAGAAGTTTGGCTTTTCTGGAGTGTGATCCCTTTGCCCGCATGGAAGTGCCAAAAGCCGGCCTGCGCATAGGCACCAGTGAGCTGATCATCAGGCACACATGTACACTAGAAACCAGAAGTTTGGCTTTTCAAGAGTGTGACCCTAACAAGGGCGCGTTTCCACACAATCTTTTCAGCACTCAGTGCCCAAAAGGTTCACCATCACTGATATAGCATCTCCTGCTTGGGCAGGAGGCTGGACTAGAAGATCTCCAAGGCCCCTTCCAACTATATTATTCTGTAAACTGGACTGCTGGTACTGCAAGTTCTTTTCAGAATACAGAGAGAGATGGTACACATTTTCACTTTGGTTATAAGAGAAGAGGAGAGTTACATTCTCACTATCAAACTCCTAACCAATCAGAAAGCTAAGCATAGACCTTTATAAAGGGTATCTTATAGTCCCAAGCACATTCATTCTAGGATTATAACATTTCATTGTGTTAACAATGTTATGTTTTTAATGAAAGTTATTAGTTTGTGCCAACAGATGTCATTGTACCAGCAGATTCTTGCTAAAGTGAAATAGATATATAAGTCCAAAGCAAACAAGTAGTAAATGTAAACCAAATGAAAGTTTGCTTGTGTTGTGGATTGGGGATCAAAAACATACTGAAAAACAAAAAAAGATTATATGAAGGCCAGAAATACTAAGAATATACTCACCATCAGTCCTGGCTTATGGAAAAGATTGCAGGTTGGAACTCTGAATGGATGAATCAGCATAAATAATCAAAGAGGCATATAATGATGTAGCTTCCTTCTTAACATTTCACAGAGACTTGTTGCCTCCAGTGTCTACTGACATCTATTGTACTCTAAGGTTCACTAGGCTTTTAATAGCATTCATTGAGTAATAATATAGTATTCAGACACATTAATTAAGAAATTGTGCAGCTCATCTAAAGATTATGCCATCCTGAACCTATTAATACCATCCTGACCCAATTAAACTGTAAATGAAAGCCAAGATAAATGTGATGTGCTAGTGCTAAATTAACTTTGATCAACAATGGACAATCATACCAATTTCAGCGATACATCTTTTTTTTTTTTTAAAGACATCAATTACTGATTTCGGCCATTGACTAATAAAAGAAGTGATCAGTATGAGAAAAAAAAAATATTAAGAATTCTGTTAGTTTCTTTACTATACAAAGAAAATATTGTTTACTGATGACAAGGAACTCATTAGTAACTCAAAGTGACGAACATGCTTAATACTTCTTCCTCCTCCTATTTTTACCACAAGAAAAACCCAAGAGGTGGCTTGAGCTAAGCAAGAGTGACTGGCTCAAAGGCACCCACTTAGCTTTCATGTCTAAAGCAGGACTAGAATTCACAGAATCCTGGTGATTGACCCAAAGTCACACAGTTGGCTTTCATGCCTAAGTCAAGATTAGAACTCACAATCTCCTGATTTCTAGGCTGGCATCAAAATGATTCTCATGATATTTGCCATCAATACTGTTGTTACAATTAAGTATAGTTTTCTCATAAGTCAGAAAAACTTCCAAGAGAGAAAGAGGAGAGAGACAGAATATCACCACCAATCATGGAAAGTTCCTCAATAACCTAAGGCCATTAATGAAGTATAGCAGAATATTCTTTCCAAAGTTGATTTTGTTGTGATAACATTGGAAACAGAAATGCTATATATTCCTCTCAAGGACCTAGAGAAAAGATGCAATATGCATCTAACAAATGCCCAACATAAATGTACATTTACACATTTATGAAAGTGGTGCCCAGCTCTTACACTCACCCAGACCAACAGTTTATCCTGCCAATGAATAGATTCTCAACTGCAAGAATTGCCAACTTTATTTGGATTAAGGTGCACAATGGCATTGCAGATCTGTGGGTTGGCATAGAAACAGTCACTGATTAACTTTTAAAAAGAAGTTTTGGGGTTTAATAGGACATCTGTTTTAATAGATACCCTTTATAAAATATCAGGCTGCATAAGTAAACCAGCCACATTTACTGAGATTCAATTCATGGAGGTTATACCTATGAAACTCCCTTTTCAAAAATTATCATGTTGCATGAATTTCCAACTCTAATTTTAGCAAGGGGGATATAGTTTTGGAGTGCTTATCTCCTAAAAGAGACATTTCAATCATTCTTTGTGAAATCAATGAGAAATTAAATTAGTAGCTAAATCTGAGGCTCTCTTAAACAGCTTGACCCACTGCCTTTCAAAACAAAAACTCTCATTTGTGGAAAGTAAACCATTCAAGCAGTAACTACCAGAGTAGTATAATTAAAACCATGTTTTGTAAATGCTTATATAGCATTAAGTCAACAGAGTGGAAACTACCACTATGCTCTCTCTGTGTGTCTGTGTCTGTATAATGGAACAAACAATAATTATTCAGGCATTTGATAGAGTTAATCTTTCCCATGATCTTTTTGCAAATTTATCTAATCTGTAATATATATTTTCAAGAGAAAATGTATTCCCTTGTTTATTGTTTAGTTCTATGAAGTTCAAGTTAGGGAAAAATATTTCTAATCCTTCACAAGTTTTTCTCCAGTTTTACCTTGGGATTGAAAAAATAGGGCGTTTTTTAGAGCCCAAGAAGCCAATTTGAAGAAGATATAATTTATATTTTTATTACTGTAGTCATAGTCTTAATACATAATAAAAAGAAGGAAATGGCCTTAATGTCTATTACTTGGCTTGGAAATACTCTGCTCTATTATAAATTTAAATAATCTATTATTTCAGATGCATCAACACAATAAGATCATAAAAAAACATTCTCTTATGTTGGCTTTATCTGTTGCATAAAGGTATGATTTTAGCCATGATTTCTTTAACAAATTACAGTAACTTTGTTCATACATGTTGATTAGAATTTACAAATCCTGACCTCTGAAGCCTCACGATATACTAAACCAAAGCCAAACATACAAATTTGGACTCACATATACTGGTTATAAAGAAGAGTCTTTGCTTCTTTGATGCCTCATAGAAATCCTCTACTTTTTTGCAATATTAAGGATGCAGGTGTTGCATCCTTAATATTATAAACCCAGTCAGGGATTTGAACCACTGATTTATGCAGCACATTCAGTTGAGCTATTGATCAAATAATATCAAGTGTCAATGAAAATTTAGAGAGTTGCTGCCAACCAGGAGTTCTTTCTAATATATCTGGAAATGTCACGGACTCAATATAGAACTTTATTATTATATAAAACAGATATTCTACCATTATACCGGTAACATGAAAGGGGCTACATCAATAGGGTAACTTGACTCAGCTGTATTGGACCTGAATGAATACAGTATATTTCTAAAATTAGTTAATTCTAATATTTGTGTCAGGGTTCCTAGTAACACCCCCAACGCAAGAAGATTCTGAGGTTTGAGTTTCCTCAAAGTTCCATTTTGTTAGAGATGTCATATTGGCACATCTGGGAAAACCCAAATCTGAAAGTTTCCAGGTTTTCCCCACCCAAAAGAAAGTCCAAGCCCCTGCCCATGTCCATCACATGATCCAATCAGGCACAATCCAAACTGGAGGTGCCTCCCAGTCACACTATTGCAGCTGCAAGGCAAGGTGTTCTTGACTAAGAAAGAATATTATTTTGACTATATTTCACCCATACTCCATATAATCCCTCCTGTCATTTTCCCATAGTAGAAATTATGGCAGGCTTGAAGGCCCAATATAAAAGATGGCTTCCATGTCTGATAATTTGTAGAATACATACATACATACATACATACATACATACATACATACATACATACATACATACATACATACACTGTAGTATGTTACAGCTTTTTATCGCTTTTTAGGAATGGTTGCCTTCAGAAGGGCATCCAAAATGGGCAAATTCGCTACCCCTTTTGTATATACTTTAATCTATTTTAGACGTTACCCAGGACCTGAAGAATCAAATGGCAGGTAAATGCATTTCTGCTCTGATTCCATTTTCCTTATCTTATCCTTATGGACTTTGAAGAACCAGAATGGAAAGAACAGTGACACTTTTGAACTTTGATGTTTAAAAAGGCTCATGATGCAATGGATAGCTAAGAAAACAAACCAATGGATCATCAAACAAACCAGCCCAGAGCTGTTACTTGAGACACAAGTGTCCAGTTCAAATGATCCTACACAATGACACAATAAGAAAGACCTAATGTTCTGAAGAAGGCTCTAATGCTTGGGAAGAAGGAAAGAAAGAGAAGATGACAACCACTAGCAAGGGAGATGGACTCATTTATGGTAGTGATGAGTATAGTGTTAGAAGACCAGGTGAGGAAATGATCACCAAATCTTCAAAGGTCACCACAATATTGCAACATTGCATTTTTTTTGCTAACAATCAAAGGAAATAATGACCATAAAACAGACTAGAACCCAGTTAGGTATAATTTAAACATCTCTTGGCCACAGTACATCAACTAAACTATCCTGTAAAAATATTCTCACTTGATTGAAAGGTAGGCTTAGTACTCACAAGCCTACAATACATTCTTCTCCCTCTCCTGGCATTTTTCCCATTTGTTAAATTTGAGAGAAGTATTTCAGTAGTTTGCAGACCCTCTTTCTTCTTTTGAACCTCTGAATAATTACCAAATTTTGGAAACATTCAGTGAGAACCCACGTGCTTCTGACAATTGTGAATATTCTTATATTTTTCTACTTTGTCTCAAAATTCCAAACAAAGAACATTAATACCAAACTATGGCTATATAGCAGTGTATTGATTGATTAAATTTATTTGCCACCTGCCATGTATCCAGTGGTGGGATTCAAATAATTTAACAACTGGTTCTCTGCCCTAGCGATCAGCTAGGTAGGTGTGGCTCGGTGGTCATGTGACTGGGTGGGCTTTGCCAACTCAATGTCATTCACATCGATGGGCACTTTGCTGTAGCTGTTACAATGTAATAAGGGTTAACGGGAGAGGCAGTTTCTGTAAGCAGGGCAATAAAGATTAGGCTAGAAACAACACCAGAATGTTTCCTTCCTGCCTTCCTTACAGGATTAGCCCTGTAAAGTGGAAAACAACAAAATAAGATTTCTTCCAACAACCGGTTTTCTAAACTGCTTAGAAAGTTAACAGCCAGTTCTTTCAAATAGATGCAAACTGGCTGAGTCTCACACTGCTCATATACAAAAAACTATGGGCAGATTTACTCTGTTTTGCATATAAACAGAATGTAAGAGGATACAGAAAAATTAAGCTTGTTTAAAATTTATTGAGAAAGTCCTCCAAGATTTTTTTTAAAAAATGTATCCAGGTAAAATGGTAGCCTCCTTTCCACTTAGCATGGCAGTTGACACAAAGCATAGCCTTAGGAGCTCCATTTAGAAGATAACCAATGTAGAAAGCAACCTATCTTTTCAAATTAATAGAGACTAGACCTTAATGCTATGTAGAAGAATCAGAGTAAATAAATTGTAAGGAGTGAAATAAAACATTAATGAAAGGTGACAGCAGATATCAAACATTTAGCAGATGGGTTAAAGAGGGGGGAATATTTTATATCAGCTTAAAACTTGCTGATGATGTTACTTCCTCCCACCTCAATATTCAGCTAAACTATTCAAAGCTATTCACTATATACATTTTGTTAAGTGACAAGATACTGCATTATCTTTACAGAAGTAACTTGGATACATTCAGTAATCACCCATTCTTGTAAGTTGCTCAAAGTTACCTATGTTTGAGTTGGGTGGCTATACAAATTTGTTTAAGAAATAAATAATAAGCAATTAATTAATCATATCGTATTAAAGGTGCCAATAAATTTTGAAAGGCAATAAGTCAGTTGCCAAACTTCTGTACTATCAAATATATCTTCTAAGTGAAATCACAAATATTTGGAAGTAGCTTTCCATTTTATGCATTTGATAAATGAGAAAACAGAATATTGTTCCAAAACTGAGAACCAGGCTACCATATTTGTTTACCCACTAAATATAAATTCTTAAACAAAATCATGTCCAAACTGAGCTTCCAAAATTTGTTGTTAAGCCAGAAAACACAGTGATTTTCTTAGGAAAATCTTAAGAAAAATTTTCTTAAAATCTTTTCTCTGGAATCATTATCCAACATGATGTTTTTTAACTTGAGCACAAAAGTGAAGCTAAAAATAAATAATTAGAAAAGTTTGGGAACAAGAGGTAAGTTTAGAATCAAGTAGTAGATGAGTTGTATAGGAGCCAGAAGCAACATTCTAGAAATTATTTCTACAACTCTGGATTCTTATTTGGGATTTTCAAAAAGATGGGTTTAAAACATAGTGAAGCAATATAGAAACAAAGACTAGCAGAGAATACTTATGATGAAATCAAAGCAAAAAATCTTTAGTGTCTGAGGTTTAGAAGATTGAATAAGAACCTATTGCTAACTCCTTATACCATACAGGTATAAACAGAAAACATTGAAGAAACTGTTCCAAAATTTAACTAGAAGTTTCTACCAAAATTCAGCTGGTACTAAACTCAACTGATTGCATATACTGGGTTACTAGCGAGAGTAGTCTATCACTCACAGAATGATTTTGCTAGTTATCTGGCACTTCTCTGCTTCTATGCCCTTCACCACTGTGGTGGCATGGATTCTCTAGTCCTGGGATGGCACACCTATGGCATGTGTGCCAGAGATGGCACACAGCACCCTCTCTGATAGCATGTGAGTTGTTGCTCCAGTTCAGATCCACCGTGCATGTGCACATGCCTTCTGGCAGTCTTCAGGTCTCTGCTGCACATGTTTGTGGGGCGTGGGGTGCTGCGAGAGCATGCACAGAGATGCGTGGTGTCTGTGTGGGGGCAACATATGCATGCACAGGGGTCAGGGTGCATGTGCGGGGCCTGCGGATGCTTTGCATTTTGGGGGTTCAGGTGCATATGCACACTTGCACACGCACGCACACACTTTGGGCAGACGTTCTGAAAAAGGTTAGCCATCACTGCTCTAGCCACTCTTTTGAGAATTATTTTTCACCCAGTCAGTGAAAAACAACATAATGCTATATTTGATCTTTGCAAAAATAAGGGACAAATAAATCTCCCCCCTTCAAAAGAGCAGATTGGGTAGTCTGTTATATAGGGCACAAAAAAGAAAGTGGCCCCAAAGGTTTTAATATTGTTTCTGTACACAGGAGTTGCTCATGAAACTCAGCAGTTCCTAATTTTCCTTGTGTAAGCATTGCTTAGCAGAAGTGCTGGGACTTTTGTGAGTTTGTTCAAACTTGCCATCAACTAGCTTTGATTATGATTATCTGGATTAAAGGCCAAAGTTTGAGGGTCATGGATAGTGGCAGCAGAGAGTTTGCCAAAATTGCTAGAATTTAGAACCATCAACCATCCTGCCAATCTCTTTTCTGAACTTCTATTCCTCCTTTGTGGATAAAATATCCTTTGAGATAGAAAAATCATTAATTACTCTGAAAGGTCCATGATGAATGGAGAAACATTTCATTTTCCTTTTGTGAAGTCTCTACTTCTCTCAGATCTTTTGCAAAGATATTTTTGACTCTAGCTATCTTCATGTTGGGATCAAAACAGACAGAAACACCTGAGAAACTAATTACATGGGCTTTTCCTTGCTAGAATTGGAAGCCAATAATTATTTCATCAGTTTATGGAAAGAGAATAAAAAAGTAGCATCACTTAAACTAAGAGCAACAGTTTTGGTTTCTTCTCTCTTAGAAATAGTTCCCATTGTTGCATGTTCTGGTAAGATTAGTTACAGGTACATGCAATAACTCTATTAAAGCAATAAATAAGAACTGTAAGAATACTTGGATTCTATAATTTTCTCTTTTCTTGTTCATATCCAGGCAGACTGCTAATTAAGAAACTGAGTAACTCCCATACTTTATTAGCACTTTTTAAACTTTAGTATGATTTTGATGGCAGAAGAAGTCAAATGATAATAACAGACACAAGGAAAGACAAACATTTCAATGGTTACTGGACTGCTTTCTTCCTTGTATAGAAATTGTAGAAATCTCAATAGTTATTATCAGAAACTGACTACCAGTTTGGCTAGGATAATACATTTGTTGCCAGCATGATTCACCACCTTGTTTATTGTTACATGTTTCATTTATTTTTATTTTTATTTATTTATGTCCTAATTATATTAATTTTACAAATAACTCAAAGTGGCAAACATCTCCAACATACTTTCCTCCTACTTTTTCCACAGGACAGCAGCCAAGTGAGGTGAGTGGGGTTAAAGACTCAGATTCATCTTGAACCCTTCTTTCAATCTAGCTGGAAATTCTATCATATCTTCCAAGAAATTGTAAGTATGCTTCATATTCTATATTTTCAAAGAAGAAGCAATAAGATATTGTCAAACTACATGATACTTTTTTATGGGTGACAAATACCTATTCTGGCCACAATATAAATTACAAACCTTTCAATGACACAGAGAAGAAAAACAAGATCTTGCTTGAAAGTATGTATGTATGTATGTATGTATGTATGTATGTATGTATGTATGTGTGTGTGTGTGTATATATATACATACAGATGATGGAAGCAGTTAGCTTCCTCCCATAATTGGGGCTTACCAGGGGTTGTAAAAATCATATATATATATATATATATATATATATATATATATATATATATATATATATGTATGTATGTATGTATGTATGTATGTATGTATGTATGTATGTATGTATGTATGTATGTATGTACGTACGTACGTACGTACGTATGTATGTATAGAGATATAGAGATAGAGATAGAGATATTATATATAGAACTGTTAGTAAAAAAATTTGAATCCCACCACTGGTGGGTATAATACTCACAAGTGATAAGATTGCACATATAATAAGATTGCAAAATGGTAGGATAGTTGTGAATATTCAGTGAAGAGGCCTTCAGTAAAGAATATAGTAAGAATTTTATACGAAGGACTAAGATCAAGCATTATTAGACTTTTGTCTAAAATAGATCTGAACAGGGGTAAGTATTGTAACCAAGACGATTTATCATGTTGTTACTTCACATTATTTTGAAACAACATATTTTAAAAACATGGACATTCATGTTCATTCCAGCCACTTCACATATTCCTTCAAAAAAGATATCACTACATATTAAGTTGTATAGACCTCTATTGCTTATATAAAGCTAATCCCAACTCAAGTTTATTTTAATTTAAATATCTCAGCACAGCTGATAAAATAGAGCCACAGATTACACAGAGAGGCTAACTTCCATTAAAGGAAATAGGAGTATAATATTCCTTTAATTCAAAAATAAAGGGTCTTTGCCAGAAGATATTAGAAATGAAGCTGGTAACTATCTACTATGTACTATCTTCATTACACTCAATCAGGCATATGTATGTTGTCATATATCAATATCAATTAAAGAACTTCAACTGTGAGATCCAGGAAGAAAGCCTTTTCTACTGTTGTCCTTGCCAGAGGTGGTATTCAGAACTTTCTCTCCAGTTCGGGCAAACTGGTAGCGGCAGCTGTGGGAGGCTCCACCCACCTGCTCCTGTGTAATGCTCGAGCACTACATGTGCACAGAGGTGCATGTGCGCTCACATTTGCAAACTGATAGGGAAGGGAAGTAAATCCCACCACTGGTCCTTGCCCTGTAGAATATTCTTCCCCCTCCCCAGAGGTGAAGCATCCCCATTTCTTCTGGCCTTCCAGAAGACTTTTGCAGCCTTTCATGGAGAACCAAACATAAAGAGCACCAGCCATGGGGCTGGTTGGTGCCCTGAAAGTCCTCACTTCATCTTTTAATTAATTTTAATAGTGTTTTATCATCCTTGCCTCTTTAAAAAAATAGTTTTATATGTTGCTTTTATATTTTAATACTTTGCTGTACAGCACCCAGAGTCCCGCTCTGAGGGAGATGGGTAGTTCAAACAAACAAACAAACAAACAAACAAAGAAACAAAAAATAAATAAATAAATAAATAAATCTCAATCATCAAGATGTTTTTACTAGAAGGCAAGACTGGACAAGCAGAAGCAAAAGGCAAACATCTAAGCCACCAAAGGTCAGATGGACCTTATTTATCCAATGTTATATGAAATTGGATAGTCGTCTTACATTTTTGCCATTTCGATGCAAGTGGCATCAGTTCTGAACTTCTGCACTTGGAAGTCGAAGTGATACCACTTTCCACATGGCACATGGATCAATAGATTCCAAGTTCTGGATTTAGGCAAGAAAGGGGAGATCTTTCCCAGAATTGCAATTTGCTACATCCTACACTTGATGATAGCAATAGCACTTAGTACTTAGATTTATATACTACTTCATAGTTCTTTTACAACCTTCTCTAAGTGGTTTACAGAGTCAGCATATTGCCCCCAACAATCTGGGTCCTCATTTCACTTTCATCTCAGAAGGATGGAAGGATGAGTCAACTTTCAGCCGGTGAGATTTGAACTGCCGAACTAGCAGCTAGCAGTCAGCTGAAGTAGTGTGCAGTACTGCACTCTGTAACCACTGCACCACCTCGGCTCTTGACGATGCTGAAGCTGTTGGAAGTTGTGCAGCAAATTGGAGAGATAACAAGTTTTCTATCCCTGGTGTAAGAGGCATACAATGTGAGTGTGCACATATGCACATAAGAGATATGATGCTTTCTGTAGATATAAGACATTAATGTGTCAAAACATATCTTACTGATCTTATCAAACCTGTTTTTTATCAACTAGTGTCTATGCAGAAGTCTCCTTATTTGTTTTGGGATTTGTTTTAGCAAGGTTCATATTTACTTTCAGTGATTCCAGAAAGATTCATGAATTGACTCATAGCTTTGAATAAAATAACTTAAAAACATAAGACATCACATTTTTTTATAAATGCATTTATACCTACATACCCATTACATTTCCCCTTTCAGGATAAGCTGTGTAATGCAAAGCAAGAAAAGGAATATAAAATAATATGTTGAAATGATTAGAGGCACAAGATAAGAAAAGCAACACAATTCACTATGTCATATCTTTCGATTTTGCAAACCTGTTTATGATATTGTACGAGTGGAACTTCTTTTTTTATATACTGTTGTTTTCAATATGAAGTATATCAACCAAATGATCATATTTATTATGGGTAGGCTAATGGGCTTTTTGAAATGTCCACTTTACTTTTGGCAGAGAAATTATGGTACATCAACTCAACTAATTTCTATGATAGGAAGATAAATTCAGTGCTAGCAATGCCAGTTCCTCATTTCTCAAATGTGTCACCTGATTTTGCAACCACTAAACATGGTGATCACAAGTATACTAACAGGAAAATTGTTGTGTGGTGGCTATGTTTTCCACGCTATACCAGACCTAGAATTATGGATTAGTTGGGATGGTACCAGCCATTAAAAAATAAACAAAATGACCTTTTGATATAATGATGGATGATAGTTTGAGGAAATTGTACAATGTGTCATTTGAAGATAGAACACAACAGAAACTCTCAGAAGTTTCTATAGGGTAAAATGTTAACCTCCCTAACTGTCCCCAATTAAGTGAAAAGACCAGGATAAATATATACTCATTTTTATGAAAACATAACCATATAACAACGAAGTCTGGCAGTCAATCTTTCAATTAAAACAAATGAATACAATATAAAGAGAATAACAGAGTTGGAAAGGATATTGGTGGTCTTCTAGTTCAACCCCCTGCATAAGTAGGACACCCTATACCATTCTGAACAAATGGCTGACCAATCTCTTCTTCTTAAAAACCTCCAGTGATGGAGACCCCACAACTCCAGAAAGCAAGTCGTTCCACTAATTGTTCTCACTATCAGAAATTTCTCCTTATTTCTAGATTTGTTCTCTCTTTGATTAATTTCCATCCATTGTTTCTTGTTTTGCCTCCAAGTGCTCTAGAGAATAGGTTGATCCCCTCTTCTTTATAATAGCCCTTCAAGCTGTATTATATTGACTCTCAGTGTTGGAAAATTATAGTTGTGGATCAAAGCAACTGGAAGAGGGGAAACATACTTCTGACTGCAGAGTTTGAAGGAATGCTTTAAGTCCCTGCAGTAGGATGTACAAATTAAAATAAATCACACATTTGCCTTGACTATTGCTTTCCTGTTTTGATTCATGGAGTGTTCTCAACAGCTGTACATTACCTGACAATCTAATTTCCAAGTAAGCATGATCTCTTTTTTTGCTGCTTCCTAATGTAACAACATGGGGACACGGTGGCTCGGTGGCTAAGATACTGAGCTTGTCGATCATAAAGGTTGGCAGTTTGGCGGTTTGAATCACAGAAAAGTGTGAGGGGAACCTTTACTCCTAATGTAACAACATGGCACAGATCTTGGCTAGAGCATTTCAACAGGGATGTATTAAAATACTGTTGTGTAGATATTTTTGTGCCTCATTTCTCATTTAGTTAGATGAAGTGAGATTTGTTTTCACCATACTTTATATGAAGGAGAGATTTGGAGTGGAGCAATAGAGCAGTGGAGCAGTGGAATGGCTTGTCCTCAGAGGTTGTGGATGCTCCATCACTGGAGACTTTTAAGAAAAAGATTCAACAACAACATATGTCTCAAATGGGTCTCCTACTTGAGAAGGGGGTTGGATTAGAAGACCTCCAAGGTTCCTTCCAAGTCTATTATTCTATTCTGTTCTGAACCTCACTTCTATGTTTTTAATAAGTACATTGTTTTATAATGAAATGGTTCAACAAGCCATACTGTAACTCGACAAAAAACAATCAGGAATCCACAGCTGTGCCTGAACTAACAAAGCACTAGCAAGATAAGTGAAAATGTTTACCACAAAAACACCAGATGCCCACCAAGAGTGTATTAAATGGCTGAGGATTGTTAGTAGCTAACACTGGGCTGGCAACCAAGGTTTTTGAGATAGCAGTTATAGGGGGGAAATGAAAATTCAAATATTGATTGTTTAAGGAAAGGGACACAGTGGCTCAGTGGCTAAGACGCTGAGCTTGTAGATCAAAAAGTCGGCAGTTCAGTGGTTTGAATTCACCCATTACATTAGGCATTGTTAGAAGAACAATAGGGATGTGGTGGCTCAGTGGCTAAGAGGCTGAGCTTGTCAATCAGAAAGGTCTGCAGTCCTGGCAGTTCAAATCCCTAGTGCTGCGTAACGGAGTGAGCTCCTATTACTTGTCCCAGCTTCTGCCAACCTAGCAGTTTGAAAGCATGTAAAAATGCAAATAAAAATAGGGACCACCTTTGGTGGGAAGGTAACAGCATTCAGTGCGCCTTTGGTGTTTATTCATGCCGGCCACATGACCACAGAGATGTCTTCAGACAGCGCTGGCTCTTCGGCTTTGAAGCAGAGATGAGCATCACCCTCTAGAGTTGGTAACAACTAGCACATATATGTGAGGGGACCTTTAACTTTACCTTAACAAAAGGCTATATTATACAGGGGAAAGGTGTTCATCTAATCTACCTTTTCATAAAATATGTCAATATGCATAACCTTAACCTAATCAATAAGGATAACCTTGTATTAATGGCTATGAGTTATTATATCAATGCTGATTAGATGTAATTTTAATGGACCAATCAAATGGAAGGGTTAATTTGTCTATATCAATAAAAATAACTAGTAACCCCACACCTTTCTCAAGCATTCTCTGTTGACATTTAGTACCATATCTGTAAATAAATCATTTTACTTCAGTGTAAATGGAGTCTTTTTTTCTCCTGACAAAGGAAAAGATAATTTCAGGTGATCTTGCATTACTGATGGGAATGCAACATGAACACATTGCCTATGGTTGTATAATAATCTTGTTGGACATGTGCAATATGAAATGAACATTTCATTTCAAGGCAATCCCAATGAAAGACAGAAAGATACAACTCTTTCAAATAACTTTTTTTCAAAGTGGAAAGTGTGAATAACTCAGGAAATGTCAATATAATAGAAAAAAGGTTACAAAAAAAACAGCAGCAGTGGCACCTTTCACCTCTGAAAATAATACTAGCTGAAGCACTGCTGGAGAAAATTAAAAGAAATTCTCAAGCACTTGAGAATAAAATATTAAAATAGCATTCTCTTTTATAAGGGAAGACATTTTAAAGTAGATTTCTTAACAGTGTTATATTAATTCATGTGCTGTTGTATTAAGTGATCCCCATGGCCAATTAAAGACCTCAAGCTATATTCACATGGCATTTTATGTTTGGTTAATGCTTTTTGCAAACCCATCATTGTGTGAATCCACGCAATTAAAATGCTTCAAAATTTAAAGTAAATAATATGGGATCTTCTATTTAGATGAAACAATAAACTTTAATCAAAGAGCTTTAATAATACATGAAGATTTTCAAAGCGATTAATGGCATTTTACAGGTGAGTTTCTTAAATAGTTGTTATGGCAGCTTGTCAAAAAATTACATTTCATTTTATTACTTCGTTGTTGTTTTTCATACATCATCCATCTGGGTGGGAACAAATGCAATTCATGAAATAATAGGATTGATTAAATAAAACTAAACAAAAGATATCCAGCAATAGGGAAGGCTGGGAAAGAAATGGAGATGAGGCTAAACAATTCATCAGAGAGTGAGACAGACAGACATACATCAAATGAGACAGATAGACATCAAGTGAGACAGTGAATTTGCTACTAGATTAACTTCATTCAGGTGGGGTAACTGTCAGCTTTGGAAGCCATATTAACACTGGATGCTTCCACGCTGCTACATTCTTGTGCCTGGGAAAGTAGGAGTGGGATTTAGTAGTGGGAATGTAGTTAGACATAAGAGCATTCTTCTTTTCAGTCAAGGTCATGGTATTCCTGCACCTGGAGGAGGAGTGCTTGGAGTGGTGTCTCAAATTGGGACGGATTGGGATTGAACCATGTGATGGACTGATGAGTTCAGAGGCTGAGTTTGGACTTTGGCTTACTGAGGGAAAGCCCGGAATTCTCAGATTCGGGTTTTCCCAAATGTACCAACTCCAATAAAATGGAGCTTTGATAAAATGCCTGTCTCGTAGTCTTTCATTGGAGTTGGGTTTTTCCGGAATGCTGAAATTCTGTTCCACTATAAGGAAAGTGACAAAGTCCTTATGATTTTCTACTGTGTTTTTCCCAAAATAAGACAGGGTCTTATTTTCTTTAGACACCCCCCCCCCAAAATAAGCACTTGGCCTTATTTTCAGGGAGGTCTTATTATTTTGAGGTGCAGGAGACAGCGAGCGTGGTCACTTCATGGCTGCTGCTGTATTGCAATATTTTCTTGGAGGGCATGCACGCAAAAGCCCAATTGGGTTTATTATCCGGGGAGGTTTTATTTTCGGGAAAACATGGTAGTTTGCATATTAAGAGACTTTATGGAAGTCTGTTAGTTCTTCCTTTCTTGGTCTTGTCCAACAGTTTTGAGATTTAACATTATATTTCAAATATAAATTAAAAGATTGTTGTTGTAGGTTCAGAAGTGGTACAGAGCCCAAGCTGTATCAACCCATGGCAATTCCACATGGAAAATCTATTTGACCTTGAGAATCATATTATTAAAATATGGTATTTTTCACTTATAACATATAATATTACTGTTTTCTTTTACAAAATAAATTACTTTGGCTATAACCTAGCTTAATTTTCCAAACTCTTATTTATTCCATACAATTCTTCATATAGTTTTCTCTGTAAGTCCTAACTATTGCACTTATATATATATTTACTTTCTAGCCATAACATTCTAATGAAAAAACTTTATATAAAATTGTGTTCCAGCTTCAGTTCTACTGTAACTTTATCCTGATCCAAGTCCAAAATATTGCCAGCTACTATTATTGCTGATTTTTGATTCAGCTGGACTGGAGTACTATGGTCTTGGATCTTCTACTGATGTTCCTTGATATCACCAACAGGGTCACATAATCAAGCTATGGCTCTGAATCTTATTTTATGTTAATTAAGCAATTAATCAGGTTTTGTATATTGTCCATTATTTCAATTCTAGATGGTTTACAGTACCTTACATTTTGCCTTTGCAAAAGAAATATAATGAAATAATCTAACTCTATATGTCCTGCAAGTAAAAATTGAGAAGTTCTATTTAGAGCAAGAGAGTATATTGATTGCTACTGACATCATGCACTCATGCTTAAAGAATTACAGCTAAAAACAAAACACAAAAGCATCAGACCAACAATATATGATCTCAGCAGTTTTCCATGGGTTTATGTACTGAAACAATAAAAAAAATAGATATAGTGGATTAAATCTGATAAATATAATTATTTACTATGGCTGAAAATTTTGACATTATAGATGTAGCAAAAAAAAATATTCCAAAGTTCTTTTAAAAAAAAGAATACAGAAAAAAGAAGGAGAAGAAACAATGGCAGCCTACAGATGCATTGAAAATTATTTAAGAAGGATGGAATATAGGAAGTATTGGGATGGGGAGTAGTCAAATTTATTCTAGGGAGGATCAAGAGGAGTCAAAGGTTTGCTAATTTAACTAGGCAAAGAAACTGTGGATGACAGTCAAATGGAAAAGACAAGAGATGTACTTAAAAGATTATAGAAATGAATAGAAATGTTATTCAAAGATGAGTACTGTGAAATAATAATAAAAAAATCTACCAGACAAAGAAGATATAACACAGGGACCACACAGATATGCAGAATAACCAACACCACACTAAATTATGTAGAGTGTTGACAAGGTTACAGTTTCCTAGTTGTATATACTGTATGGCTGTAAAAGATGGTTTATCTATAAGATTGAATAAAGAAAGAAAAAAAGTGTGTCTCTGAATCATGGTGATGGAGAAATGTGTTCAAAGCTCCTTTGACCATAGGAGGGAAGGAAGGAGGGAGAGAGCTAGATAGCTAGAGATAGATTTCTATAAATATTAATTAGAAATCAATTATTCAATATTAAATGACATAAAATCAGACTGCTTACTGCAAGCATTTATAAAAGCTAAAGTATTTTGGACATATAAAGACTAAACTAATTGGAGTAGACCCTGGTGTTTGGGAAAATGGAAGGCAATTGAAAAAGAGATCAACATAAAATAGGATGGCTAGATTCTTTAATTGAAAACATAAACATGAGCTTCAAAGGATTCAGAAAGTAGTCATGAACAAACAGACATGATAAAATGATGGCCATCAAGTTACAAAGAGTGTAAAATGACTGAATTACAAGAAAAAAGAATTGGTTTTCATATATTCCCTTTTTCTTTCATTCCAAGGGTTTCTTTATCTTCTTTTACATTTTTCCAGAATTCTCTGTTACTATAATCAGATTCATTTTAGATATAAAGCCATTGGAATCTTTGATATACGTTCATTCCTCCTTTCATGTTACTGAAGCAGAAGGAAGACAACACAACCTCCCCTTCTGGTCTCAAACAAATGAATAAAATGTTGATGTGACATTATATGGAGTAATTGGTTGAAAACATTTGTTGATGCACACATTTTCTCCTTAAAGCTTCTTATAAGGCACATCCTAATAAAAGAATGAGATGGTTCAGACTTTCCTCCCAAGTGGATAGAAAACAAGTTTATTAATTCAGACTTCACCTCTGTCTTCCATCTTGTTTTAGAAGACTTGAAGACCCTTGGGAACAGTGCTAAAGACAGCAGTTGGCTTATGGAGGGCCTCTCTCTCTCTCTCTATCCCCCTCCCCCCGTCCCCTCTCTCTTTGCTGTGTGACAAAGTTTGGCAAAGTATGTCTCTGTTCAGATATAAAACATTGGGGAAAGTTAGTGTAAGTATTTCAGGCCTCTGTTTCTTCAGAAACAAGAGCCAATAACTTTGCAATTTACTTTGCAATTATATTATATTCATTGCATTGAACACTAGTTCTACTCTATCTTGGGAAAAGCAATTCAGTTTTCTGGAACATCAGCTGCAGAGGTTGGTGTTCCAGAAAAAGAACATGCTCTGTAAGCACAAGTCCCATGTTCAACACCCATCATCTTCAAATAGGGTTATGAAAAACTGTTGTCTTGTTCTCTTCAGACAAGAATAACCAATGTATTTAATTCTGTGCTGGGTAGACTAATGTTCTGACGTATGAATTATTTTTTTAATATTTATATTCAAATATGTAGAGGGGAAAATTGTATATGTATGTATGTATGCATGTATGGTATGTATGTATGTATGTATGTATGTATGTATGTATGTATGTATCTATCTATCTATCTATCTATCTATCTATCTATCTATCTATCTATCTATCTATCTATCTATCTATCTATATTGGCGAGGTTTTGACAAGGTCCCATTCATCATCTTCAGACTGGTGTCTTCAGCCTTGTGCCTATGCGAGCAAAGTGTGATATTTATTTATTTATTTATTTATTTATTTATTTATTTATTTATTTATTTATTTATTTATTTATTTATTTATTTATTTATTTTCCTGGCACAAACCTGTACCTGGGGATATATTTTATTTAAATTAAGGGAGAAAAGGCATGTTGTTTGGAAAGTCAGCTCTATTCGAAAAAGGATAGAATAGAGCCCTTGCAATATGCCAAACATTCCTCCCAACAGAAAGGATGAATAATATTTTAATATAAACCTCTTGTAAAATTATGAGAGCAGGTCTTCTCTTCTTTGTCAAAGATTCCAATCTATGGTTCAGAATTTATTAAAAAAACATATATTAAAGAATTGATTAGTAAACCCCAGAAGCATTGATATTACTGAAGATTGAGTTGGATTATCTCTCTTTTTATAATCTTGACACTTCAGATATCTAAAGTAAGGCACCCACCAATATCCATTACAATGATAATGTGTCACCTTAGTCCGTCAAAAATAAGAAACAACAAAGTAGTACATTAGTAATCTGAATGTAATTTGTCTTTTAAAAATTGATATTATTTCAATATTTTTTTTAAAAAATAGCATGATAAGTTACCATCAGCTCATCACAAGTTCTGAAACTTTATTTAAACTCCCTTAAATTTCAAGTAGGACTGGCCTTTCTCATCACCTAGGTACTTCAAGCCAGGAATCTCTTTCTATCTAATAAAGAAATGCAGTGGTTGACAGGAAAAAAAAGAAAGAAAGAAAAAAGAAAGGATTAACAGGAAAAATATCAAGGTATCCTCCTTCTGTGTGCATGATAAAATAGGAGGGTTTGCAGAAAATTTTTCTCTAATTTTGGTCAATTATTTAGCATTTATGAAGCTTTTTAAAAATATTCTTGATGTGGTACACAACAAATTAAGACAATTTAAATATTTCTTTTAGTGAAGAGGCAACAATGGCAATCTTAAACTCACATTATTACCCAGAATAACTGAGTTGGAAGGGGCCTTAGAGGTCTTCTAGTCCAACAAAGTGCTCAACCAGGAATCCCAATACCGTTCCAGACAAGTGACTGTCCAATCTCTTCTTAAAAGCCTACAGTGTTGGAGTACCTACAATTTCTGGAAGCAAGTCGTTCCAGTGATTAATTGTTCTAACTGTCAGGAAAGTTCTCCTTAATTCTAAATTGGTTCCCTCCTTGATTATTTTCTTTGATTATCTTGATAATCTCCTTTGATTAGATTACTAGGTGCACTCAGAGTTTTACTGAGATAAGTAGTTATATTCATAAGACCTACAAATCATAGTGATCCACATCATATTATATGAAAGGATATAAAAAAGTATAAATTGAAATTAAATGTTTCATTAGGTTCTTAAGACCTAGCAAATCTCAATGCTTTTAAGAGCTAAGTCCAAAAAAAATTTTTTTCCTTCTCCACCAGGAGAATTTGATACATGACTAAGGAGATACTACAACAGTCATAAGGGTGAAAAATGGTCATGAGACTCTTTTTTTTCCAGTTATATTGTAACTTTGAATGGTCACCAAGTAAACTGTTGTGAGTCAAGGACTACCTGTATAAACTAAGATGGTCTGTCAGTTAACAATATAAATAAAAAATATAAAATGCAATCAATCAAAATACAACCATAAACTATATTTCAACACTATCTTTCTAAATATCTCACAATAATGCCCCAAATTCATAGAGGTAACTAAGATAAAGGTTCCCCTCACATATATGTGCTAGTTGTTCCCGACTCTAGAGGACGGTGCTCATCTCCATTTCAAAGCCAAAGAGCCAGCACTGTCTGAAGACATCTCCAGGGAGGGAAAATTTCCAGGGAGAGGAAATTAATATCAGACCTTTCCAGATGGGGAAAGAATGATGCCTCCCCACCACACTATCCAAGGCAACATCTGGACATCTACTTTTTCAAAGGAGTGGAAATATTCCCTAGTGAAGTTAATGCCCTTAAAGTCAGGTTTCCAAGTGATGAAACCCATTCAAAAAAGACATGTGCAAAGTCCATCTTCCAAAACAAAATTCTTTTATTTAGGTAGGCATAAAATTGGCAAAGTCTGTTGTAATTCTGGATCTGACACAAACTGGAATTACACCACATAATATTGTAAGTTAGAAACATCCCTCAAAAGTCACATTCTCCAATAAACACTCAATCCACATTGCCCAGTGTCTTTAAACTCCACCTTCCGTTCTCACAAGGAGCATCCCTCATTCTCACAAATTCTCATTATCTATTTGCTCCTCCCCCCACCTTAAGAATGTGGCAAGTCCGAAAAACCCCTTACATAGTAAGGAGAAAGAAAAGGAATAGATGAGTATAATAGAGAGCTAAATAAAAGAGCTACACATATGCCAAATTTGGGTTCGACAGGCCATATGATTTAAGCCTACTTGACTACCCAAATCTCTGTCTGGTTTAGATTCAATGTTTGCATATTACACCTCATCCTATTTGCAATCTAGCCCCAATACATTCCCACTAATGATCTACCACTGTTGATGAAGATGAAAATAAGTTGAACTGAATTTCCAAGAAAGCATCAATGCTCCCAACAATCTCTCTTAGTGACTTCAAATAGATGTTTAAAAAGACATTAATTAGTTCACTTTTCTCCCTTTGGTTAAATACAAGCAGTGCCTGTTTCATCCTAGTTTTATGTACTGTAACTGCAAAATTGATCTACCGGCCTTCCTCCCAATTCATTATTCTTTGTATATTTGGCAGCTCAGAGCAGAGATCCAGAGGCATCATTACTCCATGTATCAAAGCTTCTCTTTGCCTTCCTTTTTTCTCATCATTCATCAATGACAGCCTGAGAGTTCTTTTCTCTGTCTTATAGACAGTTTTATTCCTCATCATTTATGACACAGAAGTTGTCTTATGGACCTGTCATCAGTCCCATTAACTTCCTCTTACAGAAAACCATTTTATTTTACTCTATTTCATTTCTATTTATTAATAGAAATAAAACTACTTCTTAACTATGTATTAAAACATTGTTTTTTGAAAAGGAAAAAAGAGTGATTTTTCCCCATTTTCCCCATAATAATGAGATCTCATTGTATAAGGAAACCTAGTTATCTTATTTTATTTGGTTTCCTAATATATTAGGAAATGCATTAGGTAACAGAGATTGACACATAAAATGCATAGGGAATATTTTAACTTTTCTTTCTTTCTGTAAAGCATGAGGAAAAGAATCAGGATAGAAACAAAATATACTAACATCTATCCAACAGACCCTTGTTATTTGTGAGTCTTCCATTATACCAATGAAATTTTAAATAATGTGACTTTTTTCTTCTTTCATTCAATCATGTCCAATTCTCAAAGACTGATTCGATGTTTTCTTGGCAAGGTTTTTCAGAAGTGTTTTGCCAATGGCTTCTTCTAGGGACTGAGAGAAAGGGACTGGCTCAAGGGCATCCAGCTGGCTTTGTGCCTAAGGTGAGACCAGAACTCACACTCTTCCAGTTTCCAGTCTTATGCCTTAACCACTACACTAATGAGATTTGAGTCTATGAGAATTTGAAGTTTAGGTTGTCCTCCTCTATGTATAGGCATCATGTTCATTCTCCTTTCATAAGGCTAATTTACACAAAGTAACTAAAATAAGTTGATCCCCTCTTCTTTGTAGCAGCCCCCTCAAATCCTGGAATACTGTTATCATGTCACTCATAGTCCTTTAGACTAGACATACCTAATTCCTGCAACTGTTCATCATATGTTTTAGTCTACAAGCCCTTAATTATCTTTGTTGCTCTTCTCTCCATTTTTTCCAAAGTCTCAACATATTTTTTGTAATGTGGTGACCAAAATTGGATGCAATATTCCAGATGTGGTATTACTAAGGTTTTGTAAAGAAATACTATTATTTCACATGATTTTGATTCTATGCCTTTGTTTATACAACCAAGGATTGCATAAGCTTTTTTTGGTTGCCACTGCACACTGCTGGCTCATATTTAAATGATTGTCCACTAGGACTTCAAGGTCCCTCTCTCCATTACTGTTTGTGAGCCAGGTTTTGCCTAATCTGTACTTCTCCCTTTGGTTTTTCATGACTAAGTATAAAACCCTACTTCTTTCTACATTAAATATATACATACATACATACATACATACAGACAGACAGACATACATACATACATACAGACAGACAGACAGACAGACAGACAGACAGACAGACAGACAGACAGGGCCCATTGTTCAAATATGTCAAGATCCTTTTAAATCATGAGCTTGTTTTCTGGAGTGTTGGTATTCACGTTTGTGTATTAAGAGACTTCATGGGAATCTATGTAGTTCTTCCTTTCTTGGTCTTGTTCAACCGTTTGAAATTTAACATTATATTTCAAATAAAAATTAAAAGATTGCTTGTTTGATGTGCAATGGAAGTCTTCACCCAGGCCATACCACATGTCTATATTGCCTGCTCTGCTAGCTGTTCCATAGTCTTTCTGGAGAGTCCAAGTAGTACCCTAGGATCATTTTTAGTGATCAGAGTGAGCCTGAAGCCAGTGAGGTGAGCTGAGTTCACATAACACAAACGATGACTTACTGTGTCCAGAAAGAACAGCTCTTATCTCTGTGCATTAGCTTTGGTTTATGACAGCAATTATCCAGAAGAAAAAAGAATCCCCAAAATGTCCATGGCTTGTCTCATACTCTTTCCTCTCTGCTTTTGAAGTTAATTCCTTTATCGTAGCCTAGTGCTGCTTAAACAGATAGACGGTTTTCTGAAGCCATTTCACCAATTAGGGCTCTTGAAGCTACATGCTGGCAGGCATGCTGCTTATTTCTTTAATACCCACTTTTAGATTACTTAGAATGGTAGTTAATTAGAAATTAATGTAATTGCTAAAATAAGGCATACCTATAAATTTATTTCAAAAATAGCAATATAAGCATAGAGATGACAGCCATGGCTTAAAATGGTACAGACTCTTAAAAGCTCAAGCAATTGCATTGGGCTCTGTCTCTATTTTAAGAGGATATGGTGAATGATCACAAGCCAAGGTGACACTTTTTATATGAAGATCATCAAAGTTTCAAGTTCCATAAACATTTTACGAAGACATGGAATTTGCTGTTCCTTCACTCACTAACTGCCCCACCCTCCATAAACTGGGGGGGGGGGGGAGAAAAAGGGGAAAGATCCATTATCACACAAAATTGTCCAGTTTCCATCTGTATCTCACAACCTGGAGTTCAGTTCAAAGTTTGCAACCTCTTCTTTAAAACCTCCAGTAATAGAACACTATAAGAAGCTGTTCCACTGATTAATTGTTCTCACTGAATTGATCCGTATCAGTTCTAAATGTTTTTTTTTTAAAGACAAAGACTGAGATTGAATATAGTATTGGTATTGAAAATAGTCTTGCATGGATGTAATTTACAATTACACTTATAATGCTGTTTGCTACCTGGGGGAGGAGGATAAGGGGAGACACCAAACCCCCTCCTAATAAATCCACAACTAGGGAGGAATCTATATATTTGACTGTGATCTTCCTTTCTGGAATTCACACACACACACCCCTCAGGACCAAAACCACTACATGCATATCTAGGTAGGAAGGATAATTACCTTTTGATAGAGGTAAATTCACACACACCAAGTACGAATTCCACTATAAATATTGTCTCTGACCCCATTTTCTCTGTAGCCTACCCCCGAAATAAAGCTGTTTGCTTTTGGGAATAAATAAATCTCCTTTCCTCACAGTATGTCTGCATTTCATTTTGATTTATTCTTGATAACAGAAATTTGTACTTGCACAACCCCAGCTTGAATTGGAACCCCACTTTGTTCTTCTAGTAAAGGTAAAGGTTCCCCTTGCATATATGTGCTAGTCATTCCCGACTCTAGGGGACTATGCTCATCTCCATTTCAAAGTCGAAGAGTCAGTGCTGTCCGAAGATGTCTCTGTGGTCATGTGGCCAACATGACTAAATGGCAAAGATGCATGGAATGCTGTTACCTTCCCACCAAAGGTGCTCCCTATTTTTCTACTTGCATTTTTACATGCTTTTGAACTGCTAGGTTGGCAGAAGCTGGGACAAGTAATGGGAGATCACTCCATTACGTGGCGCTAGGGATTCAAACTGCCAAGACTGCAGACCTTTCTGATTGACAAGCTCAGCATCTTAGCCATTGAGCCACCACATCCCCATTGTTCTTCTAATGATGCCTAATGTAATGGGTGAATTAAGAAGCTTTGCATTATTTCTACTGGTTTATACCCAGAACTCAATTTTACCCTGCTCACTTCCGGTTCATAACACAACACTGATATCAGGATGAAAAGTGGCTTTCTATCTTTTTTGATCCTGCAAGAGCAATGAAGTAAACTTGCTGTACTCAATCATCTTTCTATTTTTCTCACCGTGAACATTTCGTCCCTTTGGGGTGATTGTCTCATTCGAAGAGTACACAAGGGCAGGCCAAACCATCAGGTGTTGCTTTCTCTTAAAGCCAAACTTCCCCAAGCCTACGGTGGTAATTTATGCAATACAAAAGACATTCTAATTCCAATGCTTCATCCTTTTGACAATGATTATACCAAGGACAGAAAATGCCCAGAAATTAATCCATCATTTTGACATAGTTTTTAATGAGTGGAAATGCCAAAAAGAAAAAGAAAAAAAAGAAAAGAAATCCATTGTCATTGAGTTTTAAAGACTGTAGCCTATTTCCATGTTGATTACAAGCTGTTATGTTTACTGGCATTTGCTTGCTTGTGAAATAATTCCTAATTCAACATATATGGAATTTACACCCCTTCCCCCACTTTTTTGTATATATGTTAGATATATATGATTAAGAGGCAGAAAGAGGGGCTTAAAAAGAAGAATCAAAACTAGGATTTTTGTCTCTTATATGGCAAATTGATTCTTTAATACAAAAACTGATCTACCATTGCCCTCCAGTGGTCAAATGTATATACCAGAACTGCAGGTTTTTTTGAAGGGTTCATTTTTACATACTAAGTTGGTAAGAATATATCTAGCAAGAAAGACAAGCTTTTTAAAAATCAATTTGCTAGAATTTAGATAAACAAAGTAATAATGTAATAAGAATAATTTATTCTTTTAATAAATATTGTGATTAACAATATTTTTTAATAAAGTAGTAGTAATTAAATGGGATAAAATAGTTAAGGAAGATGTTCTGCCTTCTTTTTAAAATGTTATGCATCTTTTTGTAACTCTTCTGCCTCTTTTCTCTTTTTCAAACTATCTAAAAATTAATCACTCTATTTCACATGTACAAATTTTGTCACTAACTGGAGCTTCAATTCCTATTTAGAAAGCAGAAATGTTTTGTTTTGTTCACATTTTATCTAAATTTGCCTAGCTAATTTTTCTAGCATCAAACTTCCAGTATTCACACTTTTTCCACAATTTTGGGATGCAGTTCTCCAAATAAAAAATGCACAGAAAAACTATTAGTAATAAGAATGTGTATCAATATAATAGAGTTTCCTGGCTTAGATGACTTAAAATATTAAACAAAACAAAAACACAGTATACTAAAATTTAAACTAGATGAATACATTCAATCTGGCAATTAAGTTTGAAGGTAATTCAATAGCATCTCCAAACTGCATTGACTTTCCAAACAGTTATGAAAAATCAGTTCAGAATGTCAAGTGAAATCAAATGCTCCTGAATCAGTCTGATAAGTGGGTGAGCTTTTGCACACACATGCTGCTTTCTTTTAATATAATGGACTTCATTTAAACATTCATTCTGAAAATAATTGAGTCAACCTAATTTTCTATATTGAGTTAAGAATTAAAACTGCATAAGATTGTGATGCACAGAAGTCTGGAATAATTTAGAACTATATATTTTCAGCAAGGGTCCTTTCAAAGCTATGCTTTAAAGCAAAATATGGCACTATTTCTGAAGAGAAAAGTGATGAAGAGGAAAACATTGTTCTGCTTCATCTTGCTTCTGAGGCATCACTTGGAAAAGCTTAGGGGGATCTGTATACCAAAGACTACTGAAATTCTGATCAAGTTTTCAGGCTGATCTGAAGTGTTTTGTTGAAGAAAATTGTGTCTCCTCTGCCTTGATGATAACTTAAATCAAATGCCAACATAAAAAGTTATTTGAAAGTGGTTTAACCCAGATGAAAATCATTAAAATCCAATCAAACTTGAACTTGAATCATATTCTTTCTATGGATACATCAAACCATGAAATCTGATGCCACAACATTTTGCAACTTCCCCAGAAATTATACTAAACTGATTTTTTAATTAAAAAAAACACACCTTACAATCACTGAAGGGGAAAATAGCTTCACATGCCAGATAAAATGTAAAAAGTAACGCAAAAGCATTTGTCTAAACCTTTATTTCCTTGAAAACATATGGATATTCTTGATGAGGAATATTGTCAAAATTTCCTTCCATGACCTTTGAGAGTACAATATCAAATCTTGGCTATTTGAAAGCATCTTTCAATAAGAAGCAAAAAAGACTTTCGGGGAAATATATTGAAACAGGGTATAAGAGCCAAGGTGGCGCAGTGGTTAAAAGCAGCACTGCAGGCTACTGCTAGATCAGCAGGTCAGCGGTTCAAATCTCACCGGCTCAGGGTTGACTCAGCCTTCCATCCTTCCGAGGTGGGTAAAATGAGGACCCAGATTGTTGGGGGCAATATGCTGACTCTCTGTAAACCGCTTAGAGAGGCCTGAAAGGCCTATGAAGCGGTATATAAGTCTACTGCTATTGCTATTGCTAAGAGATCTCTATAGAAATAATAGAAAATTTGTTGGCATGTGCTGTTTTGTAAATTGTAATTGGATACAGTACTCTGTAAACCACTCGAAATTAGATTGCAGAAAATATAACTTCAGCAACAAAGTTGTCAATGCCTGGAATGCACTACCTGACTCTATGGTTTCTTCCCCAAACCCCCAAACCTTAGAGTGTCTACTGTTGACCCTATTTCTAAGAGGTCTGTAAGAAGTATGCATAAGTGCACCAAAGTGCCTACCATCCCTGTCCTAATAATCCTCTTTTTTCATATCAATTCAAAATCATGTTTATACTTATATATGTTATCTAATGCATGCTTGATGAAATAAAAAGATAGATGATAGATAGATAGATAGATAGATAGATAGATAGATGATAGATAGATAGATAGATAGATAGATAGATAGATAGATAGATAGATAGATAGATAGATAGATAGATAATGGCAGAATCTCATGAAGCACAGTTATGCTCCATGAACCAACATTTATTTATTTATCTAATTTGTACAGTTACCCTACTTACCAAAAGTGACTATGGGTGTGCACAGCAATCAAATAAACATTGCTAAAATCATTATGTAATATTTATTAATATGACATATAAAAATTATTAAAAATCTAAATATACAAACCACAAGCAGACAGAGAAGTATAGCAACCACAAATTGCTCACAATAAGGGAGCCACCTTACATCTGGTGACATAATCAGTTCTTGGGGAACTTTCTGAGCAGTAAGAGAGATGGAAATAATCTAATGTCAAAGAGAAGGATTTTTTTATCTTTTTATCTGAAATGTGAAATATAGTTCTCAAAAAATAGACTGAAAATAGACTGAATAGCTTCTAAGGTAGTCATGTTTTTATAATCAATGGGAGTTTCTCTATGGCGTCATGAACCTCAAAAGCAGTTTCAACCAACCTAGCATGCACTAATGGAAAATCTTTTTTAAAAAATTAAATTTTGGAATAATGTGGATTTTTTTCTTGGAGAAATCTGGTTGTATTGCAAGATTCCCAACACACTTGCTATTATGAAATCCTTTATATATCATTGAATGTTTAAAAGATGGTGTGTTGAGCTAGATTAAAGTTAAAGTTTAGTGGATACTTTGTTGGACTGAGGCCAGGGAGATACAGGGTTCAATTCTTCTCTTGACCATAGATCTCATTGTGTCAGGCACAAATAACCAGGAGCATTCATTGAGTTCAAAGCACAGAAGAGTTTATCATTGTCAGCTCTAATACAAGAATCTAGTCAACTAACTAAAGCTAAATTGGTGCTAGATAAGGGTCAAGGGAATTCACAGGGAGGCTGGACTTAGGTTTCTTATGGCAATGCAATGATTCCAAACTGATGACATTTTTAAACCTGCCTTCCAGCTCAGCCTGGTTTTCTTCACACTGAAGACCAATCACCTTTTTAAAATAGGCCAGCCCTAATTTCCATTGTTCTGAGCATTGGATGGAGGCAGGAGGGTATATCAAGAAAGAAGGAAGATGGCCTCTTAAATTGTGCCACCAAAGAGAGTTCCCCCACAATATCTAATGGTAAGGCGACCCCTATTGCAAGATGCAGACATTTAGAACCAAAGTGACAAAATGTGGGATTCATTTAGTTCAATTAGGGATTTATTTATTTCAATTAACACATAAGCTAGATAGGAAAAGTTCATTTTCTTATATATTTGCATATAAATATTGAAAGCATCCATCTCATGATATTATCACCTTATCTCTAATGATTATGTTCAGTCATTGCAAAATATAACCACAAAGTAGCAAAAACAGGTGAGATTACTCTGCATACATAATGAACCGAGACTTATTGAAGGTCTGTAGATGTGATTGTTAAATTGCACCGAAAACTCTCCCAAGGCTGACTGGGAAAAAGAGAACACATAACTGAGTTCCTTATCTTGAAAATGAGGGAAAGCCAGCAGTTCTTTTTTTTTATTTAAAAAAAATAGTTTTCATCCTTTGTGAGTTACACAGATTCTTTATCAGGTGAAAAAAACAAAGAGAGTTCAGGAAAGCAAGCTTTCTAAGCCAGAAAGAAATTTAATTGAAAGTGTTGTGATGTTTGCATTGCCCGCAAATTGTTGAAGTTTATATTGGGTTCCTTTTCAGTAATACACATTTTTGAACATGGGAAAAATGTGAAATGGCCAAATTTGTAGAGATGCACACCTTGGGCAGCTACTAATTAAGCAAGCATAATGATATCTAACTTCAACTATGAGGTTTTGGCTAAAAAAATGCTTGTTTGAAAGGGTTATTGTAAACAGCATTTCTTTCTTCAGATGAAGCAAGAGCTGTCAGGAAAATGCTGTTTTATATTTTTCCGCAATTCAGAAGTGCAGGTCTCTATTGGAAAAAATGGAATAAAAAGAGAAAGAAAACTGTTTGATCCTCTAGTTTGAGGCCATCCTCAAGGACGTGAGAATGGATTAGTTCTACATTGAAACTTCCTTCAAAGAGTAAGAGCCACTTTGTTTTGTTTTCAACATTGGCAATAGACTTAGAAAATTATTTGGTTTCTATTGCTTATATATCAGTGTACATCTGATAACTTGCATCAAAGGGGGAAAAATCTCAGGGATATGAGCCACAATAAATGTTTAAGGGTTTTGCAAGTGAACTTCAAGGACTTGCTCATCAGGGCTTGAATTATCAGTCAGTAGCAAAATTGGTTGTCATCTCTGGAAGGCAGAAAGATCCCAATAAGCATTTACTTGAATTGCTTTCTGTTTGCTGCATTTTAAACATGCAAAGTAGAAGAACATTCATATTTTGGTCTATGTTTTGTAGGACTCTGTCTTGCAAAGCTGTTTCTTCCTCTGATTATTTTTTTCTTAGATGAAACAATTGCAAATATATTTTCAGAAAGAAAGAACCTAAAAATTAGAAGTAAAAAATAACTAACACACACTAAGATTGTGCCAATGACAGTGTGATTACCAAATCATTATTCAGATTTTTGTGAATATACTTGTGTAGCACAAACACACATGTAAATAAAATCAGATTCATATTCTAATATTTCATTTGTAGTATATCAAGTGTTACAGTCTAAATTGGTTTAAAAGCTAACCATTTTCCTATGACTTTTCTAATAGAATATGGACTTATTAAGGCTATTTTAATTCTGTTAGCAATTTTAACCAAAATTTTATCCAAAATGATCATTTCCAGACAAAGATCTATTTCACATGTCATTAATAACTGAAATATTTAGCAATGAGTGGCATATATAAATGAATCACAAACAAAAATATTCCTCTTGAAGCATCACACCTTAACCATACTTCCATTTTTTTCTCCCCAGTAATTTTTATTTACCACTGAAACTTGTGGTTCTGGAAACCTGGTTCAATATTGGATTTAAGTTGCACATTCATTAAAATTAAATGCATTCATTAAGCAAATTTAATATTTGCTCTTCATATGAAAAATTATTTTCCTTTCATTAAAATGGTTGACTGATTCCAGCTTTCAAAATGGCTATGTGAACCTTGCAAATGATGTAGGTGCTTCAATGCATTGTACATAACTGGGAATCCCTTTGTGAAGGAAGGGAGATGGGTGGTTTCTAAATGTGATGAATAAAATAAATAAATGCACACACATACTTTACTAGTCCTGTCACATGTCATCCAAACCATTTAAAATATTTTGCAGATTCGTGCTATGTATTACTCATTTTGTTTATTTGGTCTCTTTATGTCTGTATTGAACCCTGGCAACTGCCTGAACTTGGTTCCTGCAGCTTTCTTGGCTAGATTTTGGAAACAGTTTGGAAATGGTTTCTCCCCTTCCTAGGGCTGAAAATGAGTCACTGATCCAAGATCATACAGCTGACTGTGACTAAAGTAGGACTACAAACTCACAATCTCTCAGTTTCTAGCCTGATAATTTAACCACCACACCCAACTGCCTCTGAATTATTGGGCCAGTAAGTAATTTCTATTGATAGAATATATATTTATACTAAGTACATGTGAGTCTTGACTGAAATAAATGGACTTATGCACAGAGGTGTGCTTCAACAAGAAATATTCCCATGGATTTATTGACCAAAGAGAAAATAGAAGTCTCCATGATTTTTCATTGGCTAAAATAAATACTGGCATTTGGATTAAAAAAATAATAATTTGAGTCTTATTTTATGACTGAGGGAATCAGAATTGGCAAAGTTCTCAAACCAAGGAAATGGTTTGACATATTGCATTTTCTTCTACTTCCAAAAATACATTTCTCTGTTTCCAGTCCTTTCTCTTTTTTCTCCCAGATCACAACTCTTCCTCCAGCCATTTTCCAACTTGCTTTCTAAGCACGTACTACAGTTAGGAAAGATTTTCACATAATCGAAGTTGGATATTTCTAGGGAGATCAAAAGAGTCTGTGAAGTGGAGAGCAGGTGCTACACACGTCTTAAAAGATCTGAGAATGCAATTAACCAGCAAATGAGCCCAGAAAAAGTTATCCTTTCTGAGCAGATGAGCAAAATAAAAGTTATAGGGAAATAAGATGATTAGAATACACAAGTAATTAAAGCAGTGAGCTGATGGTCATCCACTTCATTTCTTAACCTTTAGGAAAAACAGAAGACAAATGTATAGTGAAAGTAAGAGGATGCAGTTACGTAAATTGGAAGAGATTAAAGACTATTGATTGTTTTGATAGAAGCTTGGAAAAATAGTATACTTGTCTCTCTTCTTTGTTTCAAGAGAGTCAGTAGTTGGGACAGTTGGCTTCTGGTTTTTGAAAACATTTATTAGATCACTGGAAATGAAAAGGGAAGGGAAATAAATGGATTACATGATATTTTATTGTGTGTTTGTTTGTATCCCATATTTATTTTTTATTTTTTTTACAAATAGCAAACATATAGAATAGAATAACAGAGTTGAAGGGACGTTGAATATCTTCTAGTACAACCCCTGCTTAGGCAAGAAACCCTACACCACTTCAAACAAATGGTTATCCAACATCTTCTTAAAAATGCCCAGTGTTGGAGCATTCACAACTTCTGGAGGCAAGTTGTTCAACTGATTAATTCTTGTATCTGTCAGGAAATTTCTCCTTACTTCTAAGTTGCTTCTTTCCTTGATTAGTTTTCACCCATTGTTTCTTGTCCTACCCTCAGGTGCTTTGGAGAATAGTTGGAACACTGCTATTATGTCAACACTAGTCCTTCTTTTCATCAGACTAGACATATCCAGTTCCTGCAATCATTCTTCATGTTTTAGCCTCCAGTCCCCTAATCATCTTTGTTGCTCTTCTCTGCACACATCCTCCTCCTCCTATTTTCTCCACAACAACAAGCCTGTGAGGTGGTATGGGCTGAGAGAGGAGGTCTGGCCCAAAGTCACCTAGTTAGCTTTCATGGCTAAGGAGGGACTAGAATTCACAGTCCCTTGCTTTCTAGCCCAGTGCCTTAACCAGTAGACAAGAGGAGGGGCACCATAGTCCAAACCTGGGGACAAGTATGGTGCTAATATTTTAGGTGGAATTGACATAATGTTTTTGGTGACATTTGGACATCATGATTTGCTTTAGCTGTAATACTTGCAAAATTTCAAGGGGAAACCAAAACTAGGAATTTTTAAAACAGATTTATTTTATTTTATTTTTAATATTCCTAGACTTTTCTGTAATGAATGCCCAGTCTACTTGCTGTGCTTCACCTGAACATGCAGTAAAGATTGTGGTGTAATGTAAATTAATTTCATTCATTGCATCATACACATACATTTAATTTTCACAACAGAAGAAAACATTCAAATGTACTCAAAGATTCATAGATTTATTCCATGCATAGAGGGAGTTATATTCATTCCTCAAAATGTTGAAATTATGAATTTAGAACATTGAAAAACTATAAAGTTATACTCTTACTATACCCTTTTGTCTTCCTCTCTGAATAGAACTACTGGTAGTTATATGTTGGCATGATAGCCATCACTGATCTATTCTCTGTTATTAAGCAGAGCAATGATACCAGGAGAATATCAGGCTTAAAAAGAATTAATTCATAAGAAAGAAGTTGTATTGTTATATATGGGTGGCATGGGACATAATTATCTAGGTCAAACGGGAAACACTAAATTTAAAAAATGGTGGAAAATTTTTATTTTTTTAAAAAAAACAACAACTTGAACATTGATTTTTAATACATGGAATTTTGTGGAATGGAAGAAGCCAAAATTTGGGTGTCATCACTGAAAAACAGGAAAAAATATTTTGCATTTAATGTAACAATATATTCCAATTACATCTGCAAATATCCTGCACCCATTTTTAACAGCTCAAATTAATTTCATAAGGAATTTTACTCTGGTATTGAATGTAAGATGGCAACTTCTTTTGTATGGGAGAAGAAGATTATTTTCACTTTATTATATTGATCAAATTCATGAAACTATGTTTGAAAATTCATGTCACTTTGTCTCAGAGATACTGCCCTTATTTATCCTTATTACCTACCACCTTTCAATGCCCTTTCAAAAAAGCTGTAGTAATTTTCAACAAGCTCTAATCCCTCTCAAAATATATTGTTAAAGTGAATACTAGTATTAATTAGTATATTTGACCCGGCTGGGCATAATCATTCCAGTCTGTTCATTCTGTCATTTTTTTAGAGCTTTAAGCAATACCAATGTGAGTCACACAAGTTAAATAAATGCAAAATATGCAATCAAGATCTGCTATGTGCAATGGAAAAGATAATTTTGCCCCCAGGATATAGCAGAAATCTAAAGTCAGACTTTTTGAGCAATGCAAGCAGACAGCAATAATGAGAGTGAACCCACTGTTTAAATCTACTTAATTCAGTTGATACAATTGATACTGCATGTCCTTTCTGTTGCCACTCCATTTTCTCAAAAAAAAAAAAACAAAAAACACCCCACCAGGTATATGCAAATGCACAGACATACGTACCACTAAGAGCCAGTAGCTCAGAACTGTAAACAGAATTTAAGTCTGATGGTCTACCTTAAGTCTAAATGATTAAAGACAAACATATGAATATAAGGCTTGCTCCCCAAATTTCATCCTTGATGCTGCAAACAATGATAAACAGATGTTCAGAAAAATTTGTTTCGTTTCGTTCATTTCGTTTCGTTTCATTTATTGGTTTTGTATGCCGCCCACTCCCGAAGGACTCCGGGCGGCTCACAATAAAACAGGGGAGGGGATAAATAAGACAATACAAACAATATTAAAATACAACAGTCACAATTGAAGCGGGGCTGGATACTTCAACAGCCCCCAGCGTGCCGGAACAGCCAGGACTTAGTAGCTTTACGGAAGGCCGGGAGGGTAGTAAGGGTCTGGATCTCCACGGGGAGCTCGTTCCAGAGGGCCGGAGCAGCAACAGAGAAGGCTCTCCCCCAGGGGGTCACCAGCCGACATTGGCTGGCAGATGGAACCGGAGAAGGCCGAGCCTGTGTGATCGAATCGCTCTTTGGGAGGTAATTGGCAGGAGACGGTCTCTCAGGTACCCAGGTCCGATGCCATGCAGGGCTTTATAAGTAACAACTAGCACCTTGAAGCGAGTCCGGAGACCAATGGGCAGCCAGTGCAGCTTGCGGAGGATAGGTGTAACGTGGGTGTACCTAGGTACACCCACAATCGCTCGTGCAACTGCATTCTGGACTAGCTGAAGTCTTCGAACACTTTTCAAGAGCAACCCCATGTACAGTGCATTACAGTAATCCAGTCTTGAGGTAACAAGGGTGAGAGTGACTATCTGAAGTGCCTCCCGGTCCAGATAGGGTCACAATTGGTGCACCAGGCGGACCTGGGCAAAGACCCCCCTGGTCACAGCCAACAAATGGTGATCTAAAGTCAGCTGTGGGTCCAGGAGGACTCCCAAGTTGTGGACCCTCTCTGAGGGGCATATAATTTCACCACCCCCCAAACTGAGAGTTGGAGTAATTAGCCAATCTTTGGGAGAGAACATCAATAGCCATTCAGTCTTGTCGGGATTGAGTGCAAGCTTGTTCATTCCCATCCAGACCCTAACAGCCTCCAGGCACTGGCACATCACTTCTACCGCTTCACTGAGTTGGCACGGGGCGGACAGATACAATTGTGTATCGTTTGCGTATTGGTGGTATTTAATCCCGTGCCGCCGTATGATCTCACCCAGCGGCTTCATGTAGATGCTAAATAGGAGGGGGGACAGGACCGAGCCCTGCAGCACCCCATAAATGAGGGGCCTAGGGGTCGGCCTCTGTCCTCCGACCAACACCGACTGCGACCTGTCCGAGAGGTAGGAGGAGAACCACCGAAGAACGGTGCCTCCCACTCCCACCTCTCACAACCGTTGCAGAAGGATACCATGGTCAATGGTATCGAAGACCGCTGAGAGGTCAAGGAGCACTAGGATAGAGGACTGACCCCTATCCCTGGCTCGCCAGAGATAATCGATCAGCGCGACCAAAGCAGTTTCCCTGCTGTAGCCAGGCCTGAAACCAGACTGAAAGGAATCCAGATAATCGGTTTCATCCAACGACCGTCGGAGTTGAGAGGCCACCACTTTCTCAACAACCTTCCCTACAAAGGGGAGGTTGGAGACCGGACAATAGTTGCTCAAAATGGCTGGGTCCAGAGACGGTTTCTTCAGGAGGGGTCTCACCACCACATCCTTTAGGAGGAGTGGGAAGGATCCCTCCCGGAGAGAGGTGTTAATTATCGTCTGGATCTAGCCATGTGTCACCTCCCTGCTGGTCAAAACCAGCCAGGAAGGGCACTGGTCCAGTATACAAGTGGAGGCACTCACCGCTCCCATGGCCTTGTCCACTTCCTCAGGCGCGACAAGTTGAAACTCATTCCATAAACTCCGCTCAAGACCTTCCCCCGGTACCTCGGGTGGTACTGTGCAATTGGAGTCCAGGTCTGTCCGAATCCGAGCGACTTTATCCATTAAATACTGGACAAATTCCTCAGCTCTACCTTGCAAAGGTTCATCCGCATCCCTCCCTTTCAGGAGGGAGCGGGTTATCCTAAACAAGGCGGCTGAGTGCGATTCAGCAGATGCAATAAGAGCGGCAAAATGTGAACATTTTGCCGCCCGTATTGCCACAAGATAGGCTCTGATATAGGCTCTCATCAGTGCTCGGTCTGACTCAGATTTACTGGTCCTCCAGTGGTGCTCTAGGCGTCTCTTTTGGCGCTTCATCTCCCAGAGTTCCTTGGTGAACCAAGGAGCTCTCCTGGATCTGCTACCTTGGAGAGGCCGCAAAGGCGCAATCCAGTTTAGAGCCCCCGTCGCCACTGTATTCCAAGCAGCGACCAAGGACTCGACCCGACTGTGGACGAGAGTGTCAGGTATCACTCCAAGCGCCGTCTGAAATCCCATAGGGTCCATCAGGCATCTGGGGCAGAACCACCTAATTGGTTCCTCCTCCCTACACTGGAGGTTTCCGAAAGTCAAGCCTCAGTAGGAAGTGATCCGACCATGACAAGGGCAAGATCTTAATACCCCTCAATTCTAGATCACGCCTCCACTGCTCCGAGAGGAATACGAGGTCAAGTGTGTGACCCGCTGAGTGAGTCGAACCCCGGATTACTTGGGGCAAGTCCATGGCTGTCATGGAAGCCATGAACTCCTGCGCCCCATCAGAGTGTTCACCGAGCATAGGCAGGTTGAAATCCCCCAGCACCATAAGCCTGGGGAACTCCACCGCCAGCTCGGCAACTGACTCGAGGAGGGAGGGGAGGGCTGTTGCAACGCTGTTGGGAGGTAGGTACGTTAACAGCAAGCCCACTTGACCCCCAAGGTCCAATTTCAACAACAAGGACTCACACCCAACAAGCTCTGGAGCAGGGATCCTACGAGGAACTAATGACTTTTGGACGATGACAGCCACTCCCCCACCCCTTCTCTGGGGTTGCGGCTGATGGAGCACCTGAAATCCCTCTGGGCACATTTCAGTGAAGGGCCAGCCAGGTAAAATAGATTTTAAAAACCCCCAACATTTCAAAACACAATAATCCAAGATGGATGATTTTATTTTTAAAAAAAGAAAACTTTCCTAAACCATAAATGTATTTCTAAAGTATGCAGAAATGTTTGTTTGTTTGTTTGTTTTTAAAAAATTGATTTCCAATTATACCATCGACCATGGTATCTTTCTGTGACACCTGGGGGAGGTGGGAGTGAGAGGCACCGTATTATGGTGGTTCTCCTCTTACCTCTCTGACAGGTCGCAGTCGGTGTTGGTCGGGGGGCAGAGGTCGACCCCTAGGTCCCTCGAGTGTGGTGTGCCGCAGGGCTCAGTCCTGTTCCTCCTCCTATTTAACATCTACATGAAGCCGCTTGGTGAGATCATGCAACAGCACGGGGTAAAGTATCATCAATATGCTGATGATACTCAATTATATCTTTCTGCCCCTTGCCAGCTCAGTGAAGCGGTGGACATGATGTGCCGATGTCTGGAGGCTGTTAGGGTCTGGATGGAGGCGAACAAACTTGTGCTCAATCCCGATAAGACTGAGTGGCTTTGGATGTTGCCCCCAAAGGACTGTTTGGACAGTCCATCCTTAATCCTGGGGGGAGAAAATTTATGCTGCGCAGAGAGGGCTCGCAATTTGGGAGTCCTCCTGGATTCGCAGCTGAAACTGAACATCATCTGTCGGCTGTGACCAGGGGGCCTTTTGCCCAAGTTCGCCTGGTGCACCAATTTCCCTATTTGGACCGGGATGCGCTTCTAATGGTCACTCATGCCCTTGTCACCTCGAGGCTGGATTATTGTAACGCGCTCTACATGGGGCTACCCTTGAAAAGCGTTTGGAGACTGCAGTTAGTTCAGAATGCGGCCGCGCAGGTGATAGTGGGTGTGCTGAGATACACCCATGTTACACCTATCCTCCGTGAGCTGCACTGGCTGCCTATTGGTCTCCGGACTCAATTCAAGGTGTTGGTTATCACCTTTAAAGCCATACATGGCTTAGGGCCAGGATACCTGCTGACACATACCTCCCAGCGACTAGTAAGATCCCATAGATTGGATCTCCTTCGGGTGCCGTCGGCCATACAATATCAGCTGGCAGGCCCTCGGAGTAGAGCCTTCTCGGTGGCTGCTCCGACTCTTTGGAACCAGCTCCCCCCGGAAATCCGGACCATACCCACTCTGATGGCCTTCAGGAAAGCCATAAAAACTTGGTTGTTCCGGCAGGCCTGGGGCTGTTGACCTCATTATTGAGGTCCGGCCCCGACTAGAATGAATTTATGATGGATGATTGTTGTTTTAAATTGTACTTTTTAAATGTTTTCTTATATTCTGTTTGTAAACCGAACGGAGTCCTTTGGGATTGGGCGGCATATAAAAGTTTTAAATAAATAAATAAATAAATTTTAAATAAATTATGAAAATGTCTTGTCATTTAGAACATACCAAACAATCATCTAATTCAGTTTTCCCTAAAGAATTAGAAGCCAGGTAAAAAGGTAAAGGTTCCCCTCGTACATATGTGCTAGTTGTTCCCAGCTCTAGGGGATGGTGCTCATCTCTGTTTCAAAGCCGAAGGTCCAGCGCTGACCAAAGACATCTCCATGGTCATGTGGCTGGCATGACTAAGTGCCGAAGGCGCACGGAACACTGTTATCTTCCTACCAAAGGTGATTCCTATTTTTCTACTTGCATTTTTTACATGCCTTCAAACTACTAGGTTGGCAGAAGCTGGGATAAGTAACGGAAGCTCACTCCATTACGCGGCACTAGGGATTCGAACCACTGAACTGCTGACCTTTCTGACTGACAAGCTCAGCATCTTAGCTACTGAGCCACCGCTTCCGTAGAAGTTAGGCATGATTCCCCAAAAGCAATTGGCTGTCAGAAGCACAAACAAGTTTTACAAAATGACCAATGACATTCTCCTCATGAGCTTTTCTTGCCCCTTTGAGTTAATGGTGATCAGCACAACATTTTGTGACTGCAAATTCTAACAATGACTTTGGGAGCTAACCAAAGTCCTTTGATATGATTCTGTACTTACATGACCTGATATAAAATCAAATCAAATATCTTAATTATGATCTTTGACCAGCCTTGACAACAAAGGAATATAGTAAAAGGAGAAATAGTTTAATACAGCAATTATAAGGGAAGGGGAGAATAATAGGGCAATAAACATTGATTAAAAAGATTTTTGTGCAGTTTTGCAACTGGGTGAAAATCACTTGATCACTTGAGTGTAGGGTTAAAGGTAAAGGACCCCTTCGTATATTGTGCTAGTCATCCCTGATTCTAGCGGGTGGTGCTCATCTCTATTTCAAAGCCAAAGAGCCAGCACTGTCTGAAGATGTCTCTGTGGTCATGTGGCCACATGACTAAACGCCATAGGCACATGGAACACTGTTACCTTCCCACCAAAGTGGTCCCTATTTTTCTACCTGCATTTTTACGTGTTTTTGAACTGCTAGGTTGGCAGAAGCTGAGACAAGTAACGGGAGCTCACTCCGTTATGCAGTGCTAGGGATTCGAGCTGCCAAGTTGCTGAATTTTCTGATTGACAAGCTCAGCATCTTAGCCACTGAACCACCACCTCATCCCTTTGTGTGTAGGTTTAGTATCCCTTAAAAAGTGATAAACATAAAAGTTATCTGCACGGCCCTCATATTTGGAAATGATTGGGACAATCAGATAACATCTTGGGGCATCATAGAAAGGACACTGTATGAGAATGTAGGCAGGAGAGGGTGTCATGTGATCTTAAGACTAGTGACTTGACTCCCACAAGAAAACCTCTCTTAGGAACATCAGAAATTCAAGTTTCAGCATTTATGAATGTGCATTCCCTTTGTTCTATAAATGGTTTAAACTCCAGGGAACTGATATTCTACTAATCACATTTTCTAATTATTTATTTATTAGGACAAGGGATATGAACACCTGGCAACATTTACTCTGGCAATTAAGAGTGCTTATTTAGTATACCAGAAGTCTCCGCATACTGTTTGGATAAGCTTTGCAATAAGTCAGTTGCTTCAGCTATGAAGAAAAATATATAATTAATATGAAAATAAACACTCATGAAAGCTGGAATGTGGGGAATCCCTCATTTTCTCCATCAGGAAAAAAAACAAAACAAAATTACAACAGGGATGGACAGTCAGCAACATGCAATGCAGAACAAAATTAGGTGATTCCAGGCAAGGCACACAATGCCATCCTAATTTGTCTCATAGGGATTCTGAGGTGGGTTACAAAGAAGGCGCAAGCATAATGTCTTCTCTTCCACGTGCAAATAAATATTAAGAAAGGGTAATGCATACAAGAAAAAATATATATCTCAATATGTATGGTCAAAATATATATTCTGTCTGGTTCAATTCAACCCTGAGTTCTCATCTGAAATACAAATGACCATGGTCAAATTATTCTACTTCAAACACATTATGTGGATATCCAGCTGTCTAGAAAAGGCTTTAATGTTTGGAAAAGTGGAAAGAAACAGATGAAGAGGACAACCAGAAGCAAGGTGGAAGGACTCAGTTATGGTGGTGATGAGTGCACCATTGAGAGACTTAAAAAAAACGGGTAGATAGATCACAATGGAGAAAAACTATGTGATTGCTAGGAGGTAAAAACTACTTGACGCATATAAACAGTCAGTCAGTCAATCAATCAATCAGTCAATCTGGTTCAATCTTGCTCCCCAGTTGTGAGGACCATTACTTAGTTGAAAACACTATAGACATGTCACTGCCTGCCAATGCCAAATCGGTGCAGAGAGTTAGCAGTTTTGTCACATATTTAGTAAAATTCCTGCCACACCTGTCCGAGGAGTGCCAGCCATTGAGACGTCTTCTGGAGAAAGATGTGGTTTGATTATTGCAAGGAGGTCAGCCAGTTGCATATGCATCCAGGGCTCTTTCATCTGCTGAGCTAAATTATGCTCAAATTGAAAAGGAATGACAGAGCTGCATATAAGGTAGAAGCAACACCTGCAACACAGTACTCTTAAACTTTTCCTTCTCCAATCTGACTGGGAAACATTCTCACCTAAATCAGAATTGTTGACAGGCTTGGCCTTCATTTCTCAATCATGGCAAGTTCCAGATCTATTGACTAGGAAAGACTAGGTAGAAAAGCAGAGTGATCTGATATAGGCCATTGTTGAAGAGTGCTTGTTCAGGTTAATTTTCATTCCTATTATTCCACATGGACATACAGGATTCTTCTACTTTTTTTCTCTTTCAGGTTTAAATGGCAGAACTTGCTGAGATGCCATTTATTACCTTATCATGAATTCAGATAAATTAGTCTTAATGTGCCCAGAATAAGAAGTAACAGTTTGTAGCCCATAAATAACTGAAGATGGTATATCAACTCAGGAAGAATACTGTGCTTTGGCCCCATCTGCCTTTCTATATTTGGCAGTTTTGAACATTTATCCCAATTCTTGGCAAAAAGTAAAATAAATAGAAGTTTACTCCTAACCCTTTTGCTTTGGCTGGAGCTTTCCTATTTCTGTCTCTGATGAGAAAGGCTTCTGAGTGTGAGAACATCTGGCAGCTCACTAAGGCAAGATGACTGGGGAAAGCTGAAAATCCCTGGGAGAATGTGCAACATCTGTTTGATCAGCAGTGAAAAATAAACCTGTGTTAAGTTCATCTTTACACACATATAAATGTGTGTGTGTGTGTGTGTGTGTACACAATCTTTGTTTTATTGATTGCATGTAATATTCTAATTTTCTGAGATGGTGGATTTGGGGTTTCATGAACTGTACACCATAATCATTACAAACGGCTTGAACTATTTTGCTTTGCATGTAAAGAGTCTTATCTCATATATTAGTTTTACCTTTTAAGTTGCATTACTGAAATAAATGAACTTTTGCAAAATATTCAAATTTTTCGAGTTTCACACACACACACGTGTGTGTGTGTGTGTATGTATATGTATATGTATATGTATATGTATATATGTATGTGTTTGTGTGTTCTCAAAATGCAGCATGTTTGTTTTATGCAACAGGATTGATATTAGCCTTCTAGATAATTGTATAATAAGGTTTATAGGAAACTGTTTCTTAAAGAAGAATACCTGTAATTCAGCATTGAAGTACGGAGTCCTTGGTGTTTTCTGAGCTTGGTTGCATTACCCAAACTAGGTAACATCACCCATTTGTCAGAATATTTAATAGTGGCACAATTTTACCATTCCAAGATATCTTATTAACAAAATTTACATATATAAAGTCTTTAAGACGGCTGTAAAAATAACTATAGACCCCTCACATCCTGGACATAAATTGTTTCACCTTCTGCCCTCAAAACAACACTATAGGACACTGCACACCAGAAACAACTAGACAAAAAGACAGTTTTTTCCTGAATGTCATCAGTCTGCTAAACAACGAATTCCCACAATACTGTCATATTACCTACTAAGACTGTATTATTATTATTCTCCTCCTCCTAGTACCTATCTCTTTCCTAGTACCTATCTCTTTTCACTTATGATAACCATGTTACTTGTATTTTTAAATTTTATATTGTTTTATTTGTTTCCTAGTATAATTTGATTGCTTATTAGTAACCTATGACTATCACTAAGTGTTGTATCTTATGATTCTTGATAAATGCATTCTATTTTATTTTTTATTTGCTTTTTATGTATACTGAGAGCATATGCACCAAATACAAATTTTTTGTGTGTCCAATCACATACTTCTCAAATATTGTTTATTTGAATTAATTTGCTTTAGTAATGCCATTTTCATTGTCTGGATATAAGTAGTTACAGAAAGTAGGAAGGGAGAAAAATTCATTCAGATAACCTTTAGAGTTCTTTAAAAAGTCATTTAAGGATAAGCATACCACAAGGATAAAGATGGTAACCACAAATGACATTGTCCTTCAAATAGTGACAAGTGTCTTTTGTTCATGTGAAGTTTAGAGACAAGAGGAGGCAAAATAGATCTTTTCTGTAATGTAGTAGAAATAAGATGCAAGAAAAGAGAATATCATTTCTAGTCATTGTATTAGTTCATGACTTCGAAAGTTACTTCATTAAAAAGAAACATATTTGAAGTGTTATTCACTTTTTATATTTTTTAAGATGTGGAAACATGGTGATTTTAAATCTCCCATCATCTCTTGGGACCATGGTTTACAACAGATAGCTTGACAATGTTGCACAATGAATAAATGTTGTTATTTACACCCCATCTGCCTCATACAATGATTCAAGAGTCATATAATTACCAAAATGTGTTATTTTTAATTTAGCGTGTTGGCTACTGATGACACATGGGCTTGTTACATTAAAGAAATTAGCAAAGCTTGATTGGTAAATCAACCTACCCTGCAGAGGAGTAAGTAGCTCCATATTTAATATGTCCAAACATATTTTTACCCTGTTCCCAGCCTGCTTAATTGGTTCTAGGGGAGATTAAGTGTGTTATGCAAACATACCTAAAAGTAATCAATTGATTCAGGATTGTGCTGATCTAAAACCAGAATAAACCATCCTTCTCTCTTTTTATCTCTGATTCAGGAGATTAATTTTAAGCTAAAATTAACACAGTCATACACACAATTGAGCTAAGCCCAGTCAATCAGTTGTCTCATTGGAACACCTAAACCTGTTCCTTTGTCCTATTTTGCATAGCAAAAACCAGCTGAAAAACCAGGCATCTATATCATAGCACTTTCTTATAAGTTCTTGGCAACATACAGCAGAGCTACATGCACATTTGAGTGTAGAACTAATGACCATGGGAAGTGGCAAATCTTCTTTCCTTACATTTGTTTAAGAAGCCATGTGCTTGGAGACACCTTAATCATCATTTTGGTTGTGGCCCACCAGCAGCCAGTAGAGCTGGCAGCAGATTTGGACAGTGAGGAGATTATGGAGGAATATGGGCCAGTCCTGGAATCTGGGGAAGGCTCTGATGAGGGTTCTGTGTCAGAGGCTGAGAGGGGCCAGGGCCGTATGCCAATTATCAGATGCCTTCAAAGGCAAACATCAGTGAGGCAGACAAACAGCTGGAGCCTGTTCCCAATGCGCACATGTGCAGAGTTGCCAAACTAAGGGAATAGCTAAAAACAGGGGGGTCGACTTGGGAGTAAGGCCATAGATGGAAGATGAATGGCCCCTCCCAGATGAAATAAAAGAGGAGCGAAAGAGCGAGACTTCTTGCTAAGTTTTCCAGATATCAGCCTGACAACTCTCCAAGACAGATAAGTTCTGTGATTGTAAATCCCACCTTGAAAGACTTTGTTGAATGTGAGTGAGAAGAATTCACAGTAAATTAATAAAATTGTTTTTTTTTCAGGACAAGGAGTTTGCTTCATGCTCTTGGGAAGCCTAGGTCAGAACAATTTTTAACTGAACAAGGGATTGGATTCAATTGCCTAAATGTCCCTATCTAATGCTATGATTCTCAATTATTTCTTTGAAGGAAATAAGGAAATAAATCTCCCATTGACTTTCTTATGTATTTTATAGTTGAAGCTCCTTTAAGGGGGCATTCAAAAAATACATTTCCACCTGTAATCTGAATTAGTTAGTCCCAAACATTTCTTCCTAATGTCTTAATTGACTTCCAAAAATCTTACCTTCCCCTGAATATCAAACTCTGAAGTTCTGTGGGTTTTTTTCATGAAAATTTTACATGAGTGGTGATGGTGGTAGAAGGGTTAGTCGCAGTTCCCAATAAATGCACATTCTTTCTATTGTACATTTCAGTCATCAAGTGCAGGAAGATTTGTGCTATTAGCATAGCAATTTATCTTAGCACAACACTTGCACAATGGTTATCTTGTCTGAATATAATTGGCTCATTAACCAAAACTCTAGCAACTTAGTCTTGAATCAAAGGCAAGAAATAGTGAAAATCTGAACTTCTGAGAGAAGTGGGTAGTTTGTACAAAAGCGAAAATATACAAGGTAGCAGGCTTTTCAATTCCAGCCATCCTTTATCATATAGCTTTAGATCAGTGGCAGGTGCAGAAAACCAGTGACATCACCACAAAAATGCCACCAGTGTAAGTTAAGGCATTTTTAAATAAAAGTTATCATGTATATGTTATCATCCCTGAAGTTGCTCATACCTCAGAAATTATTTTTCATTTCTACAAAGCTATAAAGTAGTAGAAACTTTAATTCACAAAGGTGTTAGAAATATAATGAGTTTAAAGAGAAAAATAGATTAAGAAATTGTTTTCTTCTTAACATCACCTTTTCAAGTATGACTTTTTGCAATAGCACTATGAATAGAACTTACACTTATGTACCACTTCATAGTGCTATACTGGTCTCTCTAAGCAGTTTACAGTGTAGCATATTGCTCTCAACAATTTGGGTCCTTATTTTACCAACCTCAGAAGAATGGAAGACTGAGTCAAACTTTAGCCAGTGAGATTTGAACTGCTGGCAGCTGGCAGTCAGCAGAAATAGCCTGCAGTACTGCATTCTAACCACTGCACCACCATGGCTCTGCAATGGCAGATATTTTGATAGTAAACTCATGTCATTGGAAAACTTATTTAACCCATTTAGTTGATAACCAAAGTTTGAAGTGATTCTTGAAGTTTACAAGACTACTAACTGTACCAAAGGAGATACTTGGTGGAGTACAGAGCACCCAGAACTCTGAACAGCTTCACAATATAAAAAAATAATATTTTTTGTCTATGTATGTGTCAATAACTTTGTCCCACATAACCTTCATCCAGATCCATCTTCTTGGCACACTCACTAATTCATGAGATCTTAAAGACTAATATACAATTGAAGCTGAACAATTGGGTTTTCCCTCAAACAGGTGGCATGTGGGATTGTATAGAGAATAGACAGGTATTCCATCAAATGTTTAGGTATTTATAGAAAATATCCAGAACCTTGAATTGCATCCAGAAGCCAATTGGCAACCAATGGTGATCATGAAACAAGGTTTTACATAAGCATAATGAAGCTTCCTCATCAATGTTCATGCTGCCTCATTCTGGACCAGCTGCAGGTTCCACGTGGTTTTCAAGGCCAGCCCCATGCAAAGTGCATTGCCCTAGTTTACACCTGACACGATCAAGGCTATATGAGTGACTACATGGAGTCTTTTCATCCAAGAATGAACGCAACTGGTACCCAAGTTGCAAAAATCTTCCTGGGCAGAGCTGTCAGCAACTGAGTATCTAGAGGCAGCACATTTGTTTGAGCCTCATTAAGAATTTGTCTTGATTAAAGACAATAAAAGGAACAGTTATCTTTCAGGTTAGGCATACACAATAACATAGAAAATTATAAGCTAGAGAGTGTTTGCTTAAACACACACACACCCTCCAAGAAACCCTGTATCTTCAAGGTTAAATAAGTAGGCTAGTTATCTGGGCTTTGGAGTTGATACAGCATGCTCTCCCAACACCTGCTTAAATGTGTTGTGCAAATATGCCTAAACATAGGAAAGCAAAGTCTGTATTGACATCAATTAATTTTGAATCAGATTAAAAATGATTATTAGTTTTTCTTTTTAATGTGTTCAGAGAAAGAAAATAATCCAAAGGATATACAGAATGATTTGACAAAATATGTCCATAGAAAAATACTTGATTGTAAGAACTAAGAAATTAAACCAATGGTCTATCTATCTAATTTATAAATTCCTGTGTCCCACAGAGACAAAGCACTTCCCTTCAAAAAGCTCAAAGACAAACCTACAGTTGATGCCCAGAAAATGAAATGTACAGGGATACATTTACTTCTGGAGAATAGCAATAGCACTTAGACTTAGACAACTTCACAGTGCTTTACAACCCTCTCTAAGCAGTTTACAGAGTCAGCCTATTGCCCCCAACATTCTGGGTCCTCATTTTACCCACCTCGGAAGGATGGAAGGCTGAGTTAACCTTGTGTAAATTGTAACCTTCATAATGAGGAGGGTTAACTAGTGTTATACACAATATTATTTTTTCCTGATAAATTATTATTAAAGTTCTTACTCTCAATTGTTTACATGAATTGTGTTTTCTTTTGAAATTGAAAAGAATTGGTTAGAGTGTGAGTGTGAGTGTGAGATTCATTCTTGTACTTACCAATTAATTAAGTGGCCAATAATTCTGTTGGGATGTCCTGTATTTCACCATACCATTGTCTCTTTAATGGTCTGCATTCTTCCTGGCTTCCAGGTTTCAGTTAAAATAAGACTTCATGATATCAATCTTCCTTCAAAGCTTTTCTTGTTTAGGGCAGTGTAAACAGTGTGCCACTGCAAAGATATACAACAGAACAACATTAATGATAGATATCTCATGCTCCTCCACCTGTAGTAACCAATTAACTTTAAAAAACACTACTAAAACAATTCTAAGTAAAGTCTCATGCACCTTGTTAAGTAAAAAAAAATCAATGGAAGAAAACTTTTAAGAAATTGCAAGGAAATGTTTGGCTCAACACTATTTAGAAACATTAACCCATAAAAAAGCAGAAAACTAACCACAATTATAAGAGCTCCAGGAGGCATAGATAAAATCTCTCTCTCTCTCTCTCTCTCTCTCTGTGTGTGTGTGTGTGTGTGTATGTGTGTGCGTGTTTGAAGGCCATGCCTTGTCAAATACTGTGAAAGAAAGATAACAAATACTCTACAACTTAATTAAACACATCAATAAATGTAGACTTTAGATCAAGTTCTCTCCAATGCATTTTCCCAGCTAAATTACCACAAAGAATATCTTCTTATATAAATGGTCATTTTGTCATTTATTTATTTTCAAGGTTTATTTTTCCTCCTTTTTATTAAGAAGTAATAGAACATATGGAAGAATTTTATGCTCTGCTATTTCAATAATTTCAAATACAGCAGTCAATGTCATATTTAAATAATACAATCTGGGATGTAATTGAAGTATTGGACCTTGAATTTATATTAGGCATGTTAACAGCTGCTAAAATGGGCATTGATTTTCAATAGAAACAGCGACATACACCTAAAAACTTTGATTGGTTTATAAGAAATACATCTTTGGCCAAGCTTAAAAAATAAATCTAAAATTAAATTTAAAAAGTTTAATACTGACTTCCCACATCTGCCATTTGCACTTATTTTTCAGTATTTTTACTTTATATCTGACAGTGTAGAGCCATCACCAACTCAGAAAAAAAAATACTTGCCATGTGTCTTGAGGGTTTCCCCCTCCCTTTTCTTCTGTTTTACATAAACTGCTATTTCTCCTGATTTTCAAATTGTTAAGCTGTTCTAAAGCCAATTATCACCTCATCATTTTTGGCATACACAATCTTCTCATAAAAGACTTTTCTGGATAATCTTTATGGTATAATGGAAATGTAAAATTAACTTTCAATATTCAGGATCAGTTGGCTGTAAACTCTTGCAGAAGAATAAATCCCAAACTCTTGCATAAAGTACTTCAGGGAACAAGCATCCCATTTGAAAAGGCCTCAAAGGCACAACTTAATGCACCTACCTACCTGTGCATCCATTTTGTGGGAAAGCATGGGTGTAATGCTGGCTTGGGAATTCTGGGAATTGAAGTCCACAGATCTTAAAAGTTGCCAAGCTTGAAAAATTCTAGTCTAAAGCTTTGTTCCCCTAAGATTTTATTTGCCAGCCTGAAACCACTTCTCAGCTGCCATAAATTTTCAGTAAATCCACCAAAATTACATTCTATAATCTTAATATATGGAGAAAAAGAATGTTCACCTTTAAAAAGTGGGTAAGAGGTGTTATTCAACCTCTTGTCTGTTCTAACAGTATTGACTTACTTCATCTGCACACAGCCCCCAGACAAAACAAGAGGCAAACTGCACAAAAGATCTCAGCCATCCATTACAATGTTTAAGATTTAGTAGAATAAGCTTTCAAGTCTGCATTAGAAAAATTGGAATTACAGCTCCAGAAGCATGAAATTTTTCCACTTCCTCTCCTATTGATCACTAAAGGTATTAAGAGAATTGATAGCAAGCAAGTATTCCTTGCACCAAATCCAAGATGTCATCACTAACATTAAATACATATTGTAGCCCAGAAAATAGTTCATGACACTCTAGATTATTTTAGCAGCAGAGAGAAAAGAAAAAAAAACAATAGCCACTACACCTGTAGTAGCCAAGGCACACATATGGAAAATGCAGTTCCATAAAGAGATAATTTCCAACTGATCATAATCAGCATTAAGATGAAGAATCTGGCACCATATAACTCAACCAAAGATATTATCTAGTATAGAAATAACATGTTTCTGTTGGAAAGCTTTTTGTCCACATAAATTTGAATTATACCTTATAATTCAACTACAACTACTGAGAAGACTAATGAGGTATGGAAGCCATCTGCTAAATGATGAAAGTTCCTCCAAAAACTTTCCTTCCTTTTCCATCAGTTGTCAAAGGTCAAATGGAATACAACTGGTTGAATAGACTTGTCAATGTAAATTTTACCCTTTCCCCATTTAATTTACCAGCTTCATGAAATAAATTTTGACAATGCTGAATACTTGAAGGAAAGCTATCAGAGGGAATAGTGTGAAGAAGCATAATCAGCTCTCCATTTATTATTTTCAGATGGTGAGTATAAGCTGAGGTGCTCATAAAATATGTCTTCTCAGCTCAATAAAGAACTATCCCTGTATAATATGCATTATTATTTCATGGTCTAAGCTAGTTGACACAAATGGGCATGATAGGCATCTATGGTTCCTTCTTCCTATTGCCATGCCTGTTAGAAATTTGTATCATTCAAAATCTGTGATGCAGGCAGGCTTGAAATTGTTGGTAAGCACAAATTTAGCTTTCTCATAATTTTCATTTTCTTTTGAGGCAAGCAGAATTTTAAAAGTTGAATCAACTTCACTGTCAGAAAACATAAGACTATTGTTCTCCTAGTGAATAATAGTTTTCCCTAAAGACATGAAATAGAGTTTTTAATCTTTCATCTCAGTGTTTTCATCCATGTCCCAAGTAACTGAATCACAATAGGAGAACTTAAAAATAAACAAGGACCCTTCTGGAAATATTTGGTTGCCATGTAATAAGTGTGGTACAGAAAAACAAACAAACACACACAGACACAGACACAGACACAGACACACACACACACACACACACACACACACACACACACACACACACACACACACGATGGCTTCTTCTATGCTCCGAGTCTGCTGTTAAAAAAGACTATGAATCTTCACATGTTGTGCAAAGAGATCTCAACAAAATGCCATGGTACTGTCATTGCTTATAGTATGTGTCTTGACAATTACCACCCAGAGTCACCTTGTAGGGAAGCTGGGTGGTATAAAAATAATTAAATAACTCATGAAAGTATTAAAGTTGAATTAATGTGGAAAGGGACTTTAAATCCTTTCTGCTGAATTGGTACTCAGCTCTCCCCCCCCCCCTTGTTCCACCTCAACTCAGCTCCTTTGGTCATGGGATCCTCTTAAGACATGGCTAGGCTAAGATCAGGGAACGAAGTACACCAAAATAGTACATGGCCTAATTGCAAAATTCTGCAGCCAAAACCCTCAATGCTAGAGGTAGAAGGGTCCACAACATTGATTCCCAATAGGAGTTAATTCTATTATTAATCCACTATATAAAAATGAATGTATCTTTACTAATTGGTTTAGGGGAGTTGATGGTTCAGCAGTTAAAGACATTGAGCTTCTCAGTGGAAAGCTGACAGCTGGGTTTGAGATCTGAGCTCTGCACAACAGAGTGAGCTCCCTTCACTTGTTCCAGCTCCTTCCCATCTAGCAGTTCAATAGCATGCAAATGCAAATAGATGAAATAGATAGGTACCACTTTGGTAGAAAGCTAACAGCATTTCATGTGCCATACTGGCAATCTGACCATACAAAATGTCATTGGACAACACTAGCTCCCTTGGCCAAGAAACAGAAATGACCATTATGCCCTGGAGTCACACATAGCTGACAGAGAAACCTTTACCTTATCTTTACTAACTAAGCAACATACCCCAGCTATCCAATCACTAAGGTATGGTTTGCACAATTTTGTTAATAAGGAAAGAAAAAAATCATCACCTCATATATTCTACTGACCTCTAGTGATTATCTCTGAGAATTATTTTCAAGTGATTACTTTGCATGACCTTATCTGTAGCCATGGAAACAATGTCCCACCTCAACAGCTTAGGGAAATACTACTTTGCTAAAGTATCCTTTTCAAAAAAAACGTGTGTCATTTCATTCTTTTCTTCTTTAAGAGTTGTTTGGAAAAAAAAATGCTAGTCTAATTTACTCTAATGCATTAAGTGCAAGAAATGTAAACCAGCTTTCAAATCGTCCTTTCTTCAACAAGGATAGATATGGTGTAAGGTTAATCGACTAAAGCAATCATTCCCATCTGATTGATATTAAGGAATCTGAAAAAAAAACCAGATTATATGTAGCATTAAAAATGAACAAAAGATGAACAGCTGAAAAGGAGAGCCTGCATTATGTAAGAGAGTGGTCTGAAGCGGGAAACCAATTGAAGTAACTCAAAACATAATTGATATGAATATTTCAGGATGATTATTATCTGGAAAAAGGATGGTTAGCCTGTTATAATGTTCTGGGCCAAAGAGAACCAAACACCATTTAGAGGGCTCATCTTGAAAGTCTGTTTTCAAGATACTTGCCTTCTTGATAAATCCAACTGTGAGATTCATTCTGAATCTGTCTTTCTGTGTACACTTAGGAGTTTGATACACAGAAATGGACCAAAGAGAAAAGGAAGAATATCTGTCCCAGAAAAAAAAAAATGGAGGCACCCTGTTGAAGCAAGCCAAGGAACAATCTAGTCCACTATTGTCTGTTTACACAGTATTCAACCTGTAGACTCAGCAAGGACCTTTTTCCAGTGTTACTTCCCAACAGTATTTATCTACAAGCTTGCAATCTAAAACAACCGTCAAAGCAATAACCAGAGATATTCTAATACTCCATGAATTTGCTGGTTATATGTTATAAAAGGTTTGCTTCCATTTCCATATATACAAACAAATGTTCCACTGTGGTTTTTAATGTATCACGTCTGCTTGTTTTATTTATTGTGTGTACACACCAATAAGAAACATTGTCTCCTGCTTTCTGTATAGTTCAGCTTTTGACTGAGAGAGGGAATGCTAAGAAAACTTTCTGGCACTTTGAACCAAAATCAGAATCCTCTTTGGAGTCAGGAAACTATAGACATCCATTCAATAACACAATTTTGAATGAAACAATGTTGCTTTTTCTTCAGTCAACATAATCATCTTATTTAGAAGCCTTTAAGATACTGTGTTCTTCTTTTCAAGTATTTACAGCTTCTCTAGTGAGGAATAATAAGCAAACTTGGAATAATCTGTTACAGAAATAACTAAATACACAAATAAAGATCTTCATCTTGGCTCTGTCATATTGCAAGTGCATATGTGTCTGTGCATTTATATCTTATGCTATCATTTTGTTTTAGGTGGATTAATTCATGTTCTTAGCTTAGTTGCCTATGTTTGTGTAAAAGAGAGAAAGAAAGGAATATGTAATTCCCAGAAGAAACAGCCTCAAAGTAAAGAGAAAGAATTGATTTGGTTAGTACCAAACTGCCAATTCATCTCCAATCTAATGAAGTAATATTTGGAAAAATAATCAGCACTCCTTTTTACTACAGAGTATTTCTTTCACATGGAAGAACAACTACGGAGTTGTAGATTTTGCAAAAACTGCATTCAACAGAGTTCTGAAAATATGCCATCTGTAGTATGCACAGATTTCGGGTTATTAGCAGCAGGAAAAAAATGCTTAAAGCTAAGTTAAATATTTATTAATGAATTATAGCAATGTAATTAGCATGAGATTAGGAGATACTTGAAATATGATTAATAGTTAATTAGTTTAACTCATATGGGAAATCATTGTTTCTGTAAACTTTGTGAAGCTGATGATGGAAGTATCTTTGCTGTGAATCAGCAGCAAGAGTGTAAACAATGCCATTAGCTTATAAATGTTTGGCAGAAAACGGAAGTCTCAAGATGGAATGATCTCGGGCAAAGATGAAGGAGATACTTTCATGGTCTGAAATTAAAAGATACTCTTCAAATAGACACATGTTCTTGGTTTAGTACACCGTGACTGCTCTCAGCAAACAGGACTTGTGTATAAATCAGTCCCTTGTTTTAGTTCTAGTACAGAGTCCTTGGGAAACTGATGGCACTTTTAATCTGGGGAAGTTTTTGTTTTTTTTAAAAAAATCCACTTAACTTATTTTCTTATACTACAACAAAGTAAACAACAACAACAACCTGCCATTGGATAATTATAACTTTTAGAAGCATTTTTATGCATTTGCTACCAACAAATTTGATGCTTTTGACCGGTGGAATTTAAAAGCTGTCTTCACCTTACAACTGGTTGAAGTTACAATGGACATTCTTGAAGTTATTTATGACCCATTTTCGGGGTTCTTATGCCCCTTCATGGGGTCACATGATTGAATTTTGGGCACTTGGCAATCAACCCACATTTACAGCTGTTTGCAATGTCCCTCATTCACATGACTGTGATTTTATTTTCCTTTTTACTGTAAAAAGGTGGTTTGCTTGTACTTAGGTACAATAGGTTTCTTATTAAATACAACAGGTTTCCTAACGATTTGTCAGAGAATTGCATAGTAAGTGTCCAAATGAATTCAGGTAGGCTGACACGAACTTGTAGTTTGATATAAACAAATATATTCATCCTCTATATTTACAGTAAATAAGATAGTCAGGCACATCATTACATCATGAGGTAAATCGTCTGGTAAATTTCAAAACAGCAGACAGAGCACACAGAAGAAAAAGGCGGGAAAAAAGGGAAACTCCCCCTTTATACCCAGCAACCAATCAGGACGTAAATTGCCTCATTCAAGAGCCCAAATTCTCCAACCAATCAATTACCACTGTGTGTTCTGGCCCATTATCCACTTTACTATTCCAGCTATTAAATTAAATATCTTAACATGATTGCTGCATTCACTTAACTGTCACAAAAATGCTCATTCAACTGGGCACAACCATATAGTGATCTATTCAATAACTGGCACCTTTCAACTGTCATTCCATGCTCAATTCTGGTCATAAGCTGAGGACTATCAGTAGACAGTAATGAATTGTCAACAGCAAGCTCCTTGGCTGTATTTGAAATACTTGGCTAATTCAATCCAAGAATGTCATAGGATTCTTTAACCTGCTACTTGGCATACAGTATAGTTAAGGCCCTTCCCATCCTTATATAGCAGTGATGGCAAACCTTTTCAGCACTGAGTGCCCAAACCAGAATGTTTATGTGTGTATGAGAGTACATATGTTGGACCACTGGAAACCGAAAGACCAGCCGGCCACCTGGTCTTTGGGTTTTTGGCATGCTCACGTGCACCAGCCAGCTGGTCTTTGGGTTTCTGGCATGCTCACGTGCATCAGCCAGCTGGTCTTTAGCAATAGCAGTAGCAGTTAGACTTATATACCGCTTCATAGGGCTTTCAGCCCACTCTAAGTGGTTTACAGAGTCAGCATATTTCCCCCACAGTCTGGGTCCTCATTTCATCCACCTCGGAAGGATGGAAGGCTGAGTCAACCTTGAGCCAGTGAGATTTGAACCACTGAACTACAGATAGCAGTCAGCTGAAGTGGCCTGCAGTACTGCACTCTAACCACTGTGCCACCTTGGCTCTCTTTGGGTTTCTGGCATGCTCATGTGCACCAGCCAGCTGGTCTTTGGGTTTCCGGCATGCTCATGTACACCAGCCAGCTGGTCTTTGGGTTTCTGGCACTTCAGCAAACGCGAAGACAAGCTGACCTGCCAGAAACCAGAAGAGTACCTGGCGATGGTGCACATGCCCAAAGAGGGGGCTCTGTGTGCCACCTCTGGCACAGGTGCCATAGGTTCATCATCACACTTATATAGGAAGTAGGCTTTGTAACTGATTATAGAAATAAATGATTGTAGCCACTCCAGCCCCTTTGCACAATGCAATTCATTAGACCAGTAAGTGTAAGCTTCCTCTTTCATTTATTTACATTTGTCGCTCATTAATAAAGCTTTTGTCTAGAATGGCATGTCTTTTATGAAGTATTAGGCTACCATGTCTAGAACAGGGTTCACCACAGAGAACTTCAAACAAATGTTAGCCCTTTCAAACAGCAAGCATTCTGTTCACATAGACAACCTGGATAAATTGGGACAGACAAAGGAATGTCACTAAGCTTGCAGCTTATGCCATCTAATATTGCATGAATAAATTTCACTTTCTAACATTATGAAGCAGCCAGGACTATAATAAATTACCTACCTAAGCCCTTTGAGAATTTTTGCATAATTTACCAAAACAAATTGATTTTAGCAGGAAAACTGTTAAGTTGCACAAGGAGGATGAGCTTTTCTTTACATGATGAATTTAATTTCAATTTCCCTGTTTGCAAGAATTCACTCCAGCTATTTATCATGGCTAAAATTAAATAACAATCATCTTAAGGTGAAGAATGCATAACATATAAAATATGTTTGAATGACAGTTCAGAGTTAGAAGGATAAATATATTATGACATTTTCCAAGGAAGCAAGGACAAACAAATATAGCAGCAAAATGCTAATGATAATTCAGGTCATTGTTGCTTAATCTTTTTAAAAGC